>NC_061508.1:33663866-33689434 GCF_022539505.1 Lolium rigidum | reverse complement strand
GGGCCCTACATCCCTCGGCGGTGCGGATTTGCGTTGACTCGGCCGGCGAACCCGAGAATTCGCGATGCACCACGTCCCGGGCCACCATACGCGACGTTTTGGCCGCTTTCGTCGGGCTAGGTGGCCTCAAAAACGAGAAAAAAAAAGTTGTGACATGCACCACGGAGGGACCAAAATCGTCGGCCATGGTACACCAGCAACCACGGCGCGACTTCAACTTCGTCGGCCATGGCAACTTTTCTTGTAGTGAAGGAAGACGGTATAGAATCTTATAATGTTTACAATATGTCTTTTATGTGAGTTTTGCTGCACCGTTCATCCTTGTGTTTGTTTCAAATAACCTTGCTAGCCTAAAACTTGTATCGAGAGGGAATACTTCTCATGCATCCAAAATACTTGAGCCAACCACTATGCCATTTGTGTCCACCATACCTACCTACTACATGGTATTTATCCGCCATTCCAAAGTAAATTGCTTGAGTGCTACCTTTAAAATTCCATCATTCACCTTTGCAATATATAGCTCATGGGACAAATATCTTAAAAACTACTGTGGTATTGAATATGTACTTATGCACTTTATCTCTTATTAAGTTGCTTGTTGTGCGATAACCATGCTTCTGGGACGCCATCAACTATTCTTTGTTGAATATCATGTGAGTTGCTATGCATGTCCGTCTTGTCTCGAAGTAAGAGAGATCTACCACCTTTATGGTTGGAGCATGCATATTGCTAGAGAAGAACATTGGGCCGCTAACTAAAGCCATGATTCATGGTGGAAGTTTCAGTTTTGGACATATATCCTCAATCTCATATGAGAATAATAATTGTTGCCACATGCTTATGCATTAAAGAGGAGTCCATTATCCGTTGTCCATGTTGTCCCGGTATGGATGTCTAAGTTGAGAATAATCAAAAGCGAGAAATCCAAAATGCGAGCTTTCTCCTTAGACCTTTGTACAGGCGGCATGGAGGTACCCCATTGTGACACTTGGTTAAAACATGTGCATTGCAAAGATCCGGTAGTCCAAGCTAATTAGGACAAGGTGCGGGCACTATTAGTATACTATGCATGAGGCTTGCAACTTGTAAGATATAATTTACATAACTCATATGCTTTATTACTACCGTTGACAAAATTGTTTCATGTTTTCAAAATAAAAGCTCTAGCACAAATATAGCAATCGATGCTTTCCTCTTTGAAGGACCATTCTTTTTACTTTTATGTTGAGTCAGCTTCACCTATCTCTCTCCACCTCAAGAAGCAAACACTTGTGTGAACTATGCATTGATTCCTACATATTTGCATATTGCACTTGTTATATTACTCTATGTTGACAATTATCCATGAGATATACATGTTACAAGTTGAAAGCAACCGCTGAAACTTAATCTTCCTTTGTGTTGCTTCAATACCTTTACTTTGATTTATTGCTTTATGAATTAACTCTTATGCAAGACTTATTAATACTTGTCTTGAAGTACTATTCATTAAAAGTGTTTGCTTTATGATTCACTTGTTTACTCATGTCATTACCATTGTTTTGATCGCTGCATTCACTACATATGTTTACAAATAGTATGATCAAGGTTATGATGGCATATCACTTCAGAAATTATCTTTGTTATCGTTTTACCTGCTCGGGACGAGCGGAACTAAGCTTGGGGATGCTTGATACGTCTCCGACGTATCGATAATTTCTTATGTTCTATGCCATATTATTGATGATACCTACATGTTTTATGCACACTTTATGTCATATTCGTGCATTTTCCGGAACTAACCTATTAACAAGATGCCGAAGTGCCGCTTCTCGTTTTACTGCTGTTTTTGGTTTCGAAATCCTAGTAACAAAATATTCTCGGAATTGGACGAAACGAAGACCCGGGGGCCTATTTCGCCACGAACCTTCCGGAAGACCGAAGAGCATACGAAGTGGGACCACGAGGTGGCCAAACCACATGGCGGCGCGGCCAAGGGGGCCCGCGCCGCCCCGTGGTGTGGGCCCCTCGTCGCCCCCGACTCCGCCCTTCCGCCTACTTAAAGCCTCCGTCGCGAAACCCCCGATGCGAAAAACCACGATACGGAAAACCTTACCGAGACGCCGCCGCCGCCGATCCCATCTCGGGGGATTACGGAGATCTCCTCCGGCACCCCGCCGGAGAGGGGATTCATCTCCCGGAGGACTCTACACCGCCATGGTCGCCTCCGGAGTGATGAGTGAGTAGTTCACCCCTGGACTATGGGTCCATAGCAGTAGCTAGATGGTTGTCTTCTCCTCATTGTGCTTCATTGTTGGATCTTGTGAGCTGCCTAACATGATCAAGATCATCTATCTGTAATACTCTATGTTGTGTTTGTCGGGATCCGATGGATAGAGAATACCATGTTATGTTAATTATCAAGTTATTACATATGTGTTGTTTATGATCTTGCATGCTGTCCGTTACTAGTAGAGGCTCTGCCAAGTTTTTGCTCTTAACTCCAAGAGGGAGTATTTATGCTCGATAGTGGGTTCATGCCTCGCATTGACACCTGGGACAAGTGATAGAAAGTTCTAAGGTTGTGTTGTGCTGTTGCCACTAGGGATAAAACATTGGCGCTATGTCCGAGGATGTAGTTGTTGATTACATTACGCACCATACTTAATGAAATTGTCTGTTGCTTTGCAACTTAATACTGGAAGGGGTTCGGACGATAACCCGAAGGTGGACTTTTTAGGCATAGATGCAGTTGGATGGCGGTCTATGTACTTTGTCGTAATGCCCAATTAAATCTCACTCGTACTTATCATGACATGTATGTGCATTGTTATGCCCTCTCTATTTGTCAATTGCCCGACCGTAATTTGTTCACCCAACATGCTTTTATCTTATGGGAGAGACACCTCTAGTGAACTGTGGACCCCGGTCCATTCTTTAATACTGAAATACAAATCTGCTGCAATACTTGTTTTTACTCGTTTTCTCCGCAAACAATCATCTTCCACACAATACGGTTAATCCTTTGTTACAGCAAGCCGGTGAGATTGACAACCTCACTCGTTTCGTTGGGGCAAAGTACTTTGGTTGTGTTGTGCAGGTTCCACGTTGGCGCCGGAATCCCCGGTGTTGCGCCGCACTACATCCCGCCGCCATCAACCTTCAACGTGCTTCTTGGCTCCTCCTGGTTCGATAAACCTTGGTTTCTTTCTGAGGGAAAACTTGCTGATGTGCGCATCATACCTTCCTCTTGGGGTTGCCCAACGAACGTGTGAAATACACGCCATCACTGGTCTCCTTACCCCTTCAAGGAAGAAGAAGGGGCTTATATAGTCTTCCCGAGAAAAGAGCCGTTTGAGACATCGGAGTCGAAGCACCCGGCAGCTGACCCGGCAGTACCGGGCCCATACCGGGCTACCCGGCAGCAACACCCGGTATGCCAGGTTGTGTGCTGAGTTGCCCGGCAGCAGAACTCGGCATGTCGGGCTGTGTGCCGATTTTTCCTGGAGCTTACGTTCTTCCTCTTTTCGGACAACCCGACAGCACCACCCGGTATGCCGGGCTGTGTGCCGAGTTTTCCGCAGCAGCACTCGCCCTGCCGAGCTGTGTGCCGAGTTGCATGGAGCTTCCGTTCTTCCTCCCTTCTCGGAACAATTCTTCCTCTCAGCATTTTTGGTGTGAAGATTATGTGGTAGGATGTGTATATGTGGCTTTGGCAACATCCTCGTTAGAGAAAAGAGTCAAAACACCGTCCACCACCTCATGGCAAGGGCCAAGTTGAAGATGATGATGAGGAGGCCGACGAGGAGGGCGAGGAGGATGAAGACGAGGATGATGATGACGAGTGATCCTCTTGAGACGTTAGCATGCTTCCTCTCCCTTTTTGGTGTTTCGATGCCAAAGGGGGAGAAGTTGATCTATTAGGACGGATATTTGCATGGGGATGCCAAGGGCTCGGTGTTTCTTTTTGATTCTTTAGCCTTGGCATCATGTTTTACTCCTAGTTATTCGAGAACTTATTCATATGCTTGCTACTCTATTCGTGGATCTCTGATACGTCTCAAACGTATCTATAATTTCTTATGTTCCATGCTACTTTTATGATGATACTCACATGTTTTATACACACTTTATGTCATTATTATGCATTTTCCGGCACTAACCTATTGACGAGATGCCGAAGAGCCAGTTGTTGTTTTCTGCTGTTTTTGGTTTCAGAAATCCTACAAAGGAAATATTCTCAGAATTGGACGAAATCAACGCCCAGGGTCTTATTTTTCCACGAAGCTTCCGGAAGACCGAAAGGGTTACGAAGTGGGGCGACGAGGCGCCCAGACCACAGGGCCGCGCGGCCAAGGGTGGGGTCGCGCCGCCCTATGGTGTGGGGCCCTCGTGCCTCCACCGACCCTGCCCTTCCGCCTACTTAAAGCCTTCGTCGCGAAAACCCCAGTACCGAGAGCCACGATACGGAAAACCTTCCAGAGACGCCGCCGCCGCCAATCCCATCTCGGGGGATTCAGGAGATCGCCTCCGGCACCCTGCCGGAGAGGGGAATCTTCTCCCGGAGGACTCTTCATCACCATGATCGCCTCCGGATTGATGTGTGAGTAGTTCACCCCTGGACTATGGGTCCATAGCAGTAGCTAGATGGTTGTCTTCTCCTCATTGCGCTATCATGTTAGATCTTGTGAGCTACCTATCATGATCAAGATCGTCTATTTGTAATGCTACATGTTGTGTTTGTTGGGATCCGATGAATATTGAATACTATGTCAAGTTGATTATCAATCTATCATATATGTTGTTTATGTTATTGCATGCTCTCCGTTGCTAGTAGAGGCTCTGGCCAAGTTGATACTTGTAACTCCAAGAGGGAGTGATGTCTACGGGAGCTTCTATTCTTGTAGACAGTGTTGGGCCTCCAAGAGCCGAGGTTTGTAGAACAGCAGCAAGTTTCCCTTAAGTGGATCACCCAAGGTTTATCGATCTCAGGGAGGAAGAGGTCAAAGATATCCCTCTCATGCAACCCTGCAACCACAAAGCAAGAAGTCTCTTGTGTCCCCAACACACCTAATATGTGCACTAGTTCGGCGAAGAGATACTCGAAATACAGGTGGTATGAATAAGTATGAGCGAGTAGTAATGGCGCCGTGAAAAGTGCTTGTCGGCGTGCGGTTGATGGTAGTAATATTGCAGGAAGTACGGATGCGAGTAAAACGAGTAAACAAGCAGCGATAGCGATATTTAGGAACAAGGCCTAGGGATCATACTTTCACTAGTGGACACTCTCAACATTGATCACATAACGGAATAAATAGATAGATGCTAGACTCTACACTCTCTTGTTGGATGATGAACACCACTAACCGTGTAGGATTACACGAACCCTCAATGCCGGAGTTAACAAGCTCCACAATATTCGATGTTCATGTTTAAATAACCTTAGAGTGCATGACAGATCAACATAACCAAACCAAGTACTAACATAGCATGCACACTCGTCACCTTCACACTACGAAAGGAGGCATAGATCACATCAATACCATCATAGCAATAGTTAACTTCATAATCTACAAGAGATCACAATCATAGCCTACGCCAAGTACTACACGATGCACACACTGTCACCATTACACCGTGCAGGAGGAATAAACTACTTTAATAACATCACTAGAGTAGCACACAGATAAATTGTGATACAAAACACATTGCAATCATAAAGGGATATAAAGGCTGTAATGTCCCAGGTTTAGAGACGATCGAGGGGTAGATTTTAGAAAGGGATGTGCATTGCATAGTAAATTCTGGGGAAATTTCGCGCTTTTAAACAAAAACTGCATCGAAGGGGGACAAGTTTCTCTCTCGACACCTTACAGGGTTAGGGTTTCGAGAGTGCGACAAACTTGCAACTCACTCCACTAGTTTAGGGTTTTGAGAAGAGAGGGGAGAGTTTGCATGATTGAATTCTAAATAAAGTGACATGGTTGAATTCAAACCAATGATGAATTTGAATTTCAAATTCAAATATTAAATAATTACCCTAAATATTGAATTGTGAGGAAATTCATTAAGTAAAATATAAATTATAAACAATATAAGCAATTAAAGTAAAGTAAAGCTCATTAGAGAAAACTTTGAGCTTTATTGATCATCACACAATTTACATTGTCATTACAATATTCATAATGGAAATAAATGAATATTACAACACATTACAAGAATTGGGAAATTGATAAATAAAAGAGAATAAAAAGAAAAGTACAAGTAATGACCCTAGTCTAAATACTACAAGATCATCTTCACTTGATCTTGGATTTGATGAACTCCATGTTCATTTTGATCAATTGTTGATCCCTGCACACACACACAACAAAGAGCACATTATGCCAAGTGGCATTGCCACTTGGCAGGTTAGCAAATAATGGAAATGAAGAGGATATGATCAAGTCTCTGCCGAGCTGATCCATGCCACGATCAAGTTCCAGGTCCAAGTGCACATCACTTGTTTACACACACACACAGCCTGCTCACAGGGCTGTGTGCATGCAGCACACACACACACAGTGAGTCACCCAAAGGGGAAGGAGGAGCTGTCGATCAGAGATGCAATGGCTGGGCATATAAAAGCTTTTCCAAGCCAAACCCTAGCCATTTGATTCAGCCATCGACAGGCAACAGTGGTAAGTCACCAAGAACACCAAGAACAGCTAGAACTAGAAGAACAGCCAGTGCTGTTCAACCTGTCCAAACTCATCACTAAACCAAACCAAGAATCACAAGTCACAAGGAGGAGCAGGGCAAGTCAAGCAAGCCACCAGAAGCAAAACCTTTACACCAACAACCTTTCTAGGAGCTGGAGTGAGGTATACACAGATAATCATGAGCAAGCCACAGTTTTGCTCATATCATAAGCACATGCATACATCACAGCAAAAGAAAAGGGTAGAAACCCTGTTTGTGTCATCATCTGGCTACCAAGTCAGTTGGTTCAAGCAAAAATGGGTGAAGCCAATAGGAAATCACCAAGGGAACACTGGCTAGACCAAAACAGTGGCATAACCAAGGCAATCCAGCAAGGAAATGATCCTATCTATTCAACCAAAGTCACCTAGCACCTAAAACCTAGCACACCATCAGATAGATAGACAATATGTGTCTATTCTTGTTTGTCAACATCAAAGATCACTGGAAATCCAACAAGGAATTACCCAGTGATGCATTCACTAAGCCATAGCAAGCCAACAAGGGTGGGAGCTACCTAAACAGCAATGAATTGCTGTCAAGGTCACCTCAACCACCGAACCAGCCCAAACTAATAAGCCATGCACAGTTATCATCACCCGGATGGGTTCAAAAGGAGGGCTAGGGTACCCAACCAAGTGGTGGCATCCATCTAGCCCTGCCAAACTCAATGAAATGATCATTACCGCAAGCAGTTCACATCACTTATCCATTTTAGTAAATCCGGATAATACGGATAAGTGAATCATATAAGTAATCAAAGCACCGAGCCTTGCAAGTCGATCCAATGGATCATTGCAAGCATCAAGCAACTCGCTTGAGCAAGCAAAAGCATGCATCGAGTACAGATTTTGGTGTCACACGAGACACAAAGATGAGCGAGAAGAGAGGCACGATCATAACACAAGCAGCTTTTACAAGCAAGCGATGATCATATGATCATCGAAGCTTCCTAGAGCATGCTAAGACATGCTAGAGCCAAGCCTAGCAACCACACATTTAACCAGATCAACTATATAGCCACATCTCATAAATAATTGCATCACGAGATAAGTAAATAAATTAAATACAATTGTATCCGAAGCACACCAATAAGGGATGGTGTTATTTAGTCAACAGACCATGCTCAATTGAGCATTTCCAAGATTCACAGACCCTATACACATCACACCCGGGGCACCGGCACTTGCATAATGCAAGGATCATGCATCATGATCAAGCCGGGGGCAAGGAAATGCACACACAGGAGAGGCAGGATCCATATAGCAACAGCAGGAACAATTTAATAGAGCATAAGCATCACAATTTTCTCTTGAGCAAGAGCTCAAGAGTTACAACAGCAAGATATAGGGAAGAGCAGACACACACGAAGCAAGCATATGCACAACGAGCAGCATGCGCATGGCAGCAAGCACATCACATCGGCTAGGATCCATGGCAACAACGAGAGAGCACAACAAAGATACACGCATTCACGAGCAAGCACAGCAGCAGAGCACATAGGTGTAGAAGCAAGCAGCACAATCGGGTGGATGCCGGGGCATCCGAGAGGAAGGAGAAGAGGTAGAACAGGCAGCGAGAGGAGAAGGAGGAGCACATACCGGGGAGGAGGTGGTCGACACGACCACGGCGGCCACGGCGGCGCACGCCGGGGCACACGACGGCACCGGGCCCGGCCAAGCCAAGCCACGGCGACCACCACAAGCACCCCGGCCGCAGCACCACGCGCCCAGCGGAGCGCCAGGAGGAAGGTCCACGGCATCTCCAACGCGCGGTGGCGGCGGACGCCAAAAGCCAGGCGCACGGGAGAGTCGATGGCGAGCGAACGAGGACGCACGCGTCAGATCGACACGGACCACCATGTCCGCCGTCGAGAGGCGGTCCAGATCCGCACCATCTCGTCGCCGGCGATGGCCGGAGACGGCCAGATTAAAGCGGCGACGGCGGAGGCGATTTCGGCGTCGCGGGAGCCGAAAGGGGGATTAGGGTTAGGACACAGCGAGAAGACGACGCGACTGGGTCGGTTGGACCGAGCCCAGTGGGCTGGTCCAACCTAACCAGCTCGGCCGCCTGACAGGTGGGCCCGAGGGGTATTTTGGACATTTCCAAAATACCAATTTAAGTGAGTATTTCTAAGAATTTTATAAAATAGAATATAGCTCTAAAAAAATAATTTAAAATATGAAAACTGCTCAGCATAAAATTCTCTATCAGAATAAAATATCAAAAGGAATTTTTGAAGACAAAGAAGAATAAGTCTTAATTTGATGATTTAAATAATGATTTAAATCACACATATTATTTTCAATAATGAAAATAAGTCCATTAATGCATTTGGACTTTAAAAACACCTTGACAACATTTCAAGGTTGTATTTTACTTTAAATCAAGTATTCCCAAATTATTCTTAGTATTAACCTCTTACATGAAATAATAACGACATCGGAAGGGGGGAACAAACCCTAAAAATGGAATCATGCATAATTGCCTCTTGAACCATTGCCCTTATCGGACAATGATGCTATTTTTCAGAAACAGAGGACAAGGGTCAGTCCACACCTTCCAACTGCAAAACTTTGCGGTGTTCGAGCAAGTTCATCACTTGCTCATGTCATTTGAGTATTTCTATCAAATTACTTGCAAAGTATTATGGTTATCACTATTGCATAAAAATCAAAACCACTACTTTCATAACTATGAATATGACTATGTGGTGGGCAATGGAACCATGGATTGTGTTGATATGGTGGAGGTTCCATTGCACGGGTTTATATCCATCTAGGATTAAACAACAAATGTCGCCAAGTGATTCTTGTGCCGTAATACCCGTGTTAACCATAAGATCCGGAGTGGGACGGAGTAGTCAAAAGTGTTTCCACCTCTCGTTCATCAACGGATGCGCTTACCGTAGCGGTTGTGTCTGGCGGAACAACCGGAGGGTGGGGATCCCATTCTAATTCCCCACGGTAAAGCATTGCTTGCCGTAGCAGTTGTGTCTTGCGAAACAACCGGAGGGTGGGGATCCCATTCTAATTCCCCACGGTAATGCGGCCTATGATGGGTTGCAGCTACCGGCGTAGGAGTGTATGGTAGAGCCCAAGCATCGTCGTCGTGGTCGGGGTCCACCCCGAAATTACGGGAATAATGGGACCGGCGTGGACCCAGGGTCGGGGCATGCAACAAAGGGTGGGTGTTCGAGGTAGCGGAGGAACATGATTGGCTAGACCTTATACCGGGCCTCACACCGAAGGAAGTGTGGACGGGAAAGCTGCCCGGTTGGCACCAAGGTTAAGATCTCTTATGGGTAAAGCAACACACCTCTCGCAGAGTGTAAAGAACTGCGACTCGTCACTCCTCGTTCCGGGATTGAGGAACTGCGAACGCGGCCGGAAAGGAGCTCCATGAAGTTCTAGTAAACCGGTGAAGTCTGACGGACATAGCTCTTTGAAATAAAAGCAATCTCTTGAAGAAATGTTTACCAAAACCTGCATTGGTATTAGACTTTCTGGTCTAATATCGTAGCTAGTGCATTAAACACCTCTTATCTATAATGAACTTGTTGAGTACGCTCGTACTCATACCACTCTTAAATCCCATGCTTAGATTGTCTGAATCGTCTGGAGGAGGACTACGACAACAATGAAGGAGCCGAGATCATCGGCTACGAGGAACCAGACCTCTCAGGAGGAGTTGAAGGCGTAGACTATCTCATAGTCTACGGATCCGGGGAGGCTTCCGGAGGAGATCAAGCCTAGAGATAACCGATAGTAGTAGTAACCGAGCAGCCCGAACTCTTAGTATTTAGCTGCTCGATGAAATAAATGTTTAGTTTAATGAGACTCGGTATTGTAAGTTAAGTTGGGTTCGCCTCGAACCCAGGAGTATTCCTCTTAGGACCCAAGAGGAGCTCCAAGATGACATGTGTATGATAGTTGTAATAATCAATGAATGAGTTATGGACCCTGCTATGTTCTGTTGTACTACTCTGAGGGATGTAATATTTGCGGAATGGTACTTCGTGAATGTTATATCAACGACTGGCATACTACAACATGCAGTGGTATGCAGGGTCACCACAAGACAGCAGCGTTGATGAAGATGGCGGTGGTGTCGATGGAGGAGCCTTCCGGGGGCACTTCCCCGTCTCGGCGGCGTGCCGGAACAGAGACTCTTGTCCCCCAGATCTTGGCTTCGCGATGGCGGCGGCTCTGGAAGGTTTCTCGTACCGTGGCTTTTTTCGTATCGAAGTTTTAGGTCAGGGACCTTTATATAGGCGAAGAGGCGGCGTCAGAAGGTCAACGAGGCGACGACACAATAGGGGCGCCCCCCTTGGCCGCGCCAGGGTCATGTGTGGTGGGCCTGTGGCCCCCCTCTGGCCTCTCTCGGGTGTTCTGGATGCTTCCGGGGATTCTAAGATGCTCGGGCGTTGATTTCGTCCGATTCCGAGAATATTTCCTTACTAGGATTTCGAAACCAAAAACAGCGAAAACGAGCAAGCTGGCCCTTCGGCATCTCGTCAATAGGTTAGTTCCGGAAAACGCATAATAATGACATAAAGTATGCATAAAACATGTAGATATCATCAATAATGTGGCATGGAACATAAGAAATTATCGATACGTCGGAGACGTATCGGGAGTATTTATGCTCGATAGTGGGTTCATGCCTCCATTAAATCCGGGACGAGTGACGAAAAGTTCTAAGGTTGTGGATGTCTTGTTGCCACTAGGGATAAAACATCAATGCTTTGTCTAAGGATATTTGTGTTGATTACATTACGCACCATATTTAATGCAATTGTCCGTTGTTTGCAACTTAATACCGGAAGGGGTTCGGATGATAACCTCGAAGGTGGACTTTTTAGGCATAGATGCATCGTTGGATAGCGGTCTATGTACTTTGTCGTAATGCCCCGATTAAATCTCATAGTAGTCATCGTGATATGTATGTGCATTGTTATGCCCTCTCTATTTGTCAATTGCCCAACCGTAATTTGTTCACCCAACATGCCATTTATCTTATGGGAGAGACACCACTAGTGAACTGTGGACCCCGGTCCATTCTTTACATCTGAAATCCAATCTACTGCAAACTCTGTTCTTTACTGTTCTTCGCAAACAAACATCATCTTCCACACTATACATTTCATCCTTTGTTTACAGCAAGCCGGTGAGATTGACAACCTCACTGTTACGTTGGGGCAAAGTACTTTGATTGTGTTGTGCAGGTTCCATGTTGGCGCCGGAATCCCTGGTGTTGCGCCGCACTACACTCCGTCACCAACAACCTTCACGTGTTTCTTGACTCCTACTGGTTCGATAACCTTGGTTTCTTACTGAGGGAAAACTTGCTGCTGTACGCATCACACCTTCCTCTTGGGGTTCCCAACGGACGTGTGTCTTGCACGCCATCAGGCAACTTTTTCTGGCGCCGTTGCCGGGGAGATCAAGACACGCTGCAAGGGGAGTCTCCCACATCCAATCTCTTTACTTTGTTTTTTGTCTTGCTTTACTTTATTTTATTTACTGCTTTGTTTGCTCTTTATATCAAAAATACAAAAAAAAAATAGTTACTAGATTTACTTTATTTACTGTCTTGTTTGCGTTCTCCATATTAAAAACACAAAAAAATTAGTTACTTGCATTTACTTTATTTTGTTATCATGACTAGTCCTGTAGTTGATACTCTGTCACCTGAGGAATTGATCTTTACTTTTAAACAAGGGGGTGAGGAGAGTTTTAAAGAAGCTTGGTCTAGAATTTTTGATTCTTATAGTAAAACTGAACCTAAAATGACTCTAAGTTTGCTTCTTAGTAACTTTTATTTTGGGCTTATTCTTCGCTATAGATATGCCTTAGATGTCTGTAGTGGGAGGAGATTTCCTTCACTGTGATGGGGATCAAGCTTATAATGCCATAAAAAAATTGGTTGCATCATCTAGCTCCGCTAATAATTTTGATTCATCTCTTGCTAGCATTCATAATAGATTAAACACTCTTGAAACGAATATATCTTGTTTAAAAGAAGGGTACAACCAGATTCGTGAGTATTATGATTATGTTCCAAGTAAGCTTTGAACCTTCAATGTGGGTGCCTACTATTAAAGTTGCTATTTGTGGTGAAACTTTTCATGCCCGTTGTGATATTATGTCTGAGTTTTGCCTTATGCCTGAAAGAATTTATGAATCTTTGACACTTTGGGAACTTACTGAAGGAGGAGAAGGAATAACTCTTACTGATAATTCTGTTATAATTCCTAAGGGTATAGCTGAAAGTGTGTTCACAAACTTTCTTGGAAGAACGGTATCCACTGATTATCTCGTTGTTGAATGTGTAGGGACATGACAAATCACACTTGGAAGGTCCCTGCTGAAACTCGTGGGAGCAATCATAGATGTGGGGAAAGGCACTCTAAATTTTACCTCTACGCCCGGATGCGGTCATGTATTCCCTAAACCAAAGAGTAAGAAGGGTAAGCGCAAAGCCCCTGGTAAGAATGTTAATGCTTCATCTCTTGATAATACTTGATTCACACTTTCTGCGCCTAGCTGAAAGGCGTTAAAGAAAAGCGCTTATGGGAGACAACCCATTATTTTACTTCTGCACTTTTCTTTTGTATTTGAGTCTTGGAAGTTGTTACTACTGTAGCAACCTCTCCTTATCTTTATTTTATTGCATTGTTGTGCCAAGTAAAGTCTTTGATAGTAAAGTCAATACTAGATTTGGATTACTGCGCAGAAACAGATTTCTTACTGTCACAAAATTGAGCAGCCCCTTCTGTAGGTAATTTAGAAAAATCTGCCAATTTACATGCGTGATCCTCAGATATGTACTCAACTTTCATTCAATTTGGGCATTTTCATCTGAGCAAGTTAAGTGCCCCAGAAAAATTCGTCTTTACGGACTGTTCTGTTTTGATAGATTCTGCCTTTTATTTCGCATTGCCTGTTTTGCTATGTTAGATGGATTTTTTTGTTCCATTAACTTTCAGTAGCTTTGTGCAATGTCCAGAAGTGTTAAGAATGACTATGTCACCTCTGAATATGTGAATTTTCAATTATGCACTAACCCTCTAATGAGTTTAGTTTGAGTTTGGTGTGGAGGAAGTTTTCAAGGGTCAAGAGAGGAGGATGATACAATATGATCAAGAAGAGTGAAAGGTCTAAGCTTGGGGATGCCCCCGTGGTTCATCCCTGCATATTTTAAGAAGACTCAAGCATCTATGCTTGGGGATGCCCAAGGCATCCCTTCTTCATCGACAACTTATCAGGTCACATCTAGTGAAACTATATTTTTATTCCGTCACATCTTATGTGCTTTACTTGGAGCGTCTGTTTGTTTTTGTTTTTGTTTTTGTTTGAATAAAATCGGATGCTAGCATTCCTTGTGTGGGAGAGAGACACGCTCCGCTGTTGCATATGAACACATATGTTCTTAGCTTTACTTTTAATGTTCATGGCGAAGGTTGAAACTGCTTCGTTCATTGTTATATGGTTGGAAACAGAAAATACTTCATGTGGTAATTGGTATAATGTCTTGAATAATTTGATACTTGGCAATTGTTGTGCTCATATAGATCATGTTTAAGCTCTTGCATCATGTACTCTGTACCTATTAATGAAGAACTACATAGAGCTTGTTAAAATTTGGTTTGCATGATTGGTCTCTAGAGTCTAGATATTTTCTGGTTAAGGTGTTTGAACAACAAGGAAGACGATGTACAATCTTATAATGCTTGCAATATGTTCTTATGTAAGTTTTGTTGTACCGTTTTATACTTGAGTTTGCTTCAAACAACCTTGCTAGCCTAAGCCTTGTATTGAGAGGGATTTCTTCTCGTGCATCCAAATCCTTGAGCCAAAAACCATGCCATTTGTGTCCACCATACCTACCTACTACATGGTATTTCTCTGCCATTCCAAAGTAAATTACTTGAGTGCTACCTTTAAAATTCTATTCTCTGTCTTTGCAATATATAGCTCATGGGAAAATAGCCTTAAAAACTATTGTGGTATTGAACATGTACTTATGTATCTTATTTCTTAATAAGTTGGTTGTTGAGCGGTAACCATGCTTCTGGGGACGCCACCAACTATTACACCTTTGTTGAATATCATGTGAGTTGCTATGCATGTTCGTATTGTCTGAAGTAAGGGTGATTTATCATGATCAAATGGTTTGAGTATGCATATTATTAGAGAAGAACATTGGGCCGCTAACTAAAGCCATGAATCATGGTGGAAGTTTCAGTTTGGACAATTAATCCTCAATCTCTTATGAGAATATTATTCGTTGTTGAATGCTTATGCATTAAAGAGGAGTCCATTATCTGTTGTCTATGTTGTCCCGGTATGGATGTCTAAGTTGAGAATAATCAAAAACGAGAAATCAAATGCGATCTTTCTCCTTAGACCTTTGTACAGGCGGCATATATGTACCCCTTTGTGACACTTGGTTGAAACATATGTTATGCAATGATAATCCATGTAAATCCAAGCTAATTAGGACAAGGTGCGAGCACTATTGGTAATCTATGCATGAGGCTTGCAACTTATAAGATGTCTTATACATAACACATATGATTTACTACTACCATTGACAAAATTGTTTCTATGTTTTCAAAATGAAAAGCTCTAGCACAAAAATAGTAATCCATGCTTCCCTCTGCGAAGGGCCTATCTTCTACTTTATTGTTGAGTCAGTTTACCTACTTCTTTCTATCTTAGAAGCAAACACTTGCGTGAACTGTGTGCATTGATTCTTACATGTTTACCTATTGCACTTGTTATATTACTTTGTGTTGACAATTATCCATGAGATATACATGTTGAAGTTGAAAGCAACTGCTAAAACTTATATCTTCCTTTGTGTTGCTTCAAAGCTTTCTACTAAGAATTTATTGCTTTATGAGTTAACTCTTATGCAAGTCTTATTGATGCTTGTCTTGAAAGTATTATTCATGAAAAGTCTTTGCTATATGATTCATTTGTTTATTCATTGTCTTTACCATTGCTTCGAATCGCTGCATTCATCTCATATGCTTTACAATAGTATTGATCAAGATTATGATAGCATGTCACTTCAGAAATTATCCTTGTTATCGTTTACCTACTCGAGGGCGAGTAGGAACTAAGCTTGGGGATGCTTGATACGTCTCAAACGTATCTATAATTTCTTATGTTCCATGCTACTTTTATGATGATACTCACATGTTTTATACACACTTTATGTCATTATTATGCATTTTCCGGCACTAACCTATTGACGAGATGCCGAAGAGCCAGTTGCTGTTTTCTGCTGTTTTTGGTTTCAGAAATCCTACAAAGGAAATATTCTCGGAATTGGACGAAATCAACGCACGGGGTCTTATTTTTCCACGAAGCTTCCAAGAAACCGAAAGGGTTACGAAGTGGGGCGACGAGGTGCCCAGACCACAGGGCCGCGCGGCCAAGGGTGGGGCCGCGCCGCCCTATGGTGTGGGGCCCTCGTGCCTCCACCGACCCTGCCCTTCCGCCTACTTAAAGCCTTCGTCGCGAAAACCCCAGTACCGAGAGCCACGATACGGAAAACCTTCCAGAGACGCCACCGCCGCCAATCCCATCTCGGGGGATTCAGGAGATCGCCTCCGGCACCCTGCCGGAGAGGGGAATCTTCTCCCGGAGGACTCTTCATCACCATGATCGCCTCCGGATTGATGTGTGAGTAGTTCACCCCTGGACTATGGGTCCATAGCAGTAGCTAGATGGTTGTCTTCTCCTCATTGCGCTATCATGTTAGATCTTGTGAGCTGCCTATCATGATCAAGATCGTCTATTTGTAATGCTACATGTTGTGTTTGTTGGGATCTGATGAATATGGAATACTATGTCAAGTTGATTATCAATCTATCATATATGTTGTTTATGTTCTTGCATGCTCTCCGTTGCTAGTAGAGGCTCTGGCCAAGTTGATACTTGTAACTCCAAGAGGGAGTATTTATGCTCGATAGTGGGTTCATGCCTCCGTTGAATCTGGGACAGTTGACAAGGGATTAACTTGTCAATGCCTACAAGTAGTAGACTAGGGTTTCGTTGGATGTAGAGGGCAAGTAGATCTCAAAGATTTCAGTCGAAAAGTACTCGACGATATCAAAACTAGGGTTTGTGAGACAATGATTCGATACTTTCTTTGTCCCTTGACTCCCCCTTATATAGGAGGTGGAGCCGAGGGATTCGTGATACACAAGTTTACAGAGTCCGGGAGGGTTTCTAACCCATCCCGCAAGATTACAAACAATGACTCCTATTACAACTCTAGCTTTCCTTAATAATATCTTGGGCTTCCGAATCTTCTTATCCTTCGGGTTGTGGGCCTTCAGTAAACCCCGGGTACCATCTTCAGCAGGCCCATTGGGGATGCCTATGTCAGTAGCCCCCGAGATTTTGCTTGAATCGCAGAGTCAGGGAAAATCTCGACCTTTATATTTATTCGATAACTCTGAACTTTACCACATATCTTTGCATATGAATTTCTATATTGTACAGGGATAATGGTAGTTGGGGCTAGTTCATCTGACGGATCAGGTACTAGTTAACTGCTCTAGTGGCAATCCGCAAAAACCTACTTCAAGATCACGTCCCTGGACATGATCTTGGGATACTGGTGTAAACTTCGACAGGTGCCGCTTAAGGTCTTACCATTCTGTCGAGTCCCAGTCATATTTATCGGGTACCTAACGCGTCCGTTAGGATTTTTCTTCGTATCTGTTGATACGGAAAAAAGTAGCAAACCGACGTCAGAGACGGCGCCACGCCACACAGAACGGATCTGGAGTCTTACCTTCGCAAAGTTTTGCGGCATTCAGAAATTGTTCGCAACTTTGGCGTTCTGAGAATATATTGTCGAGTGCTTTTTTGGCTGTTGGAATAGCACATTTTATTGAGTCAATGCATGACTTATATTGCCTTCCCGATGGGAGTATATGTAGAGTTATTTGTATAACTCGAAATATACTCACTTCTTACTTTTGTTTCTTTCTCTTCTCTCTTTTTTCTTTTTATAATTTCATCGGGCACGCCAACAGCGTTCCCGATGGGAGTAGCCCCCGAGGCTACAGCCAAGAACTTGTGCTTGGTTGTAGGCTCAACATTCTAATGCCTTATGCCACTATATTGTCATTCTTTCTCGAGGTTTTATATCTATCGGGTGAGCGAACAGCGCTCCCGATGGGAGTAGCCCCCGAGGCTATGAACAAATGCTTGCGTTTGGTCATAGGCTCTCGTCATTTCTATTTTGCCATATTCAAATGTTTCTTTTTTCCAAAGTAGCCCCCGAGCATTTGAGCAAAAACTTGTATTTGATCAAAGGCTCTCGAAACAATAATCTTCTGCTGTCGCCATTCTTGTGAAACTTCATAGCCGAGATTTTCTTTTACCAAGGTGACATCACTACTGATGACAGCCACGACCAATTTATCAGGAAAACGTGAGAACCGCTATGTCTCTGCCTTGTGGGCCCAGAAATCCTGTTAACTTGACACGTCGTGCAAGTGGGGGACACACGTCCTCCGCTTTTCCTGGCGCACGTACTGTAGCTCCTATGCTTTCTCGTCTGTGTGAAATTACTTTTTACCCCTTGTCCACGCGTACACCATCTGTCCCGCAATCTCTCAATCCAACGGTGCGTCCGTTCAGCGCACCTCTATATAAAGGTATCGTCTTCCTCCTCTAATCTGTTCGCTCGCGCCGCACCTCTGCTGCTCCTCTGCAAGATCCTCCATTGCTCTTGTTGCTTAAAGCACTCAGCCATACTCACATTCTTCGCCGCCAATCTCATTGATGCCTCCGCGCAAGCTCACGAGGCACAGCACACCCGAGTCGAGGATGGCGACTGGAGATCTGGGGAACACGGAGTGGGAGAGATCCAAAATCTCCCCTCAAGACATCAACCTGCTGAAGAGGTTGGGGATCAGCACGAAAGAGGGTGCGCTTCGCTTTCCCAGTGAAGAAAGCTATCCAACTCCTCCAATGGAATATCGGGTCAGTTTTGTCGACCACCTCATCCGTGGTCTTTCTGCCCCCATTCACAATATCTTAAGGGGGTTGCTTTTTATGTACGGATTGCAACTGCATCATCTCACTCCCAACTCCATCCTCCACATCTCCATCTTTATCACGCTTTGCGAAGCTTTCCTTGGAGTCCAGCCTAACTGGGATCTATGGAAACGCATTTTCTTCTGTCGCCGTAATGGCTCCCACGGCGTCTGATGTCTACGGGAGATTCTATTCTTGTAGACAGTGTTGGGCCTCCAAGAGCAGAGGTTTGTAGAACAGCAGCAAGTTTCCCTTAAGTGGATCACCCAAGGTTTATCGAACTCAGGGAGGAAGAGGTCAAAGATATCCCTCTCATGCAACCCTGCAACCACAAAGCAAGAAGTCTCTTGTGTCCCCAACACACCTAATAGGTGCACTAGTTCGGCGAAGAGATAGTGAAATACGGGTGGTATGAATAAGTAGTAGCAACGGCACCGAGAAAAGTGCTTTGCCCGGGACGATAAACAAGCGGTAGTAGCGCAGCGATAGTAACGCAGCGAGTAGTAACGCGATAAAACGAGTAAACAAGCAGCGATAGCGATATTTAGGAACAAGGCCTAGGGATTAGACTTTCACTAGTGGACACTCTCAACATTGATCACATAACGGAATAGATAAATGCATACTCTACACTCTTGTTGGATGATGAACACATTGCGTAGGATTACACGAACCCTCAATGCCGGAGTTAACAAGCTCCACAATTCAATGTTCATATTTAAATAACCTTAGAGTGCATGAAAGATCAATTCGACTAAACCAAGTACTAACATAGCATGCACACTGTCACCTTCATGCTATGTAGGAGGAATAATACACATCAATACTATCATAGCAATAGTTAACTTCATAATCTACAAGAGATCATAATCATAGCATAAACCAAGTACTAACACGGATGCACACACCTGTCACCATTACACCGTGCGGGAGGAATAAAACTACTTTAATAACATTGCTAGAGTAGCACATAGATAAATTGCGATACAAAATACATTGCAATCATAAAGAGATATAAATAAGCACTTCACTATGCCATTCATAACGGTGAATAAGTATTCGTGAAATATAGCCTAAGAGACCCACACGGTGCACACACTGTCACCTTTACACACGTGGGACAAGGAGTCTCCGGAGATCACATGAGTAAAACTCACTTGACTAGCATAATGATATCTAGATTACAAGCATCATCATATGAATCTCAATCATGTAAGGCAGCTCATGAGATTACTGTATTGAAGTACATAGGAGAGAGGTTAACCACATAGCTACCGGTACAACCCCAAGCCTCGATGGAGAACTACTCCCTCCTCATGGGAGCAGCAGCGGTGATGAAGATGGCGGTGGAGATGGCAGCGGTGTTGATGGGGAAGCCTTTCGGGGGCACTTCCCCGCTCCGGCAGGGTGCCGGAACAGAGACTCCTGTCCCCCAGATCTTGGCTTCGCGATGGCGGCGGCTCTGGAAGGTTTTCCTTATCGTGGTTTTTCGCATCAGGGTTTTCGCGACAGAGGCTTTAAATAGGCGGAAGGGCAGCCTCGGAGGGGGCCTGGAGGGCCCACACAATAGGGCGGCGCGGCCCCCCCTCTGGCCGCGCCAGGGTGTGGTGTGGGGCCCCCAGGGCTTCCCTCTGGCGGCTCTCGGGTGTTCTGGAAGGCTCCGGGAAAAATAGGACCCTGGGTCTTGATTTCGTCCAATTCCGAGAATATTTCGTTACTAGGATTTCGAAACCAAAAACAGCGAGAAAACGAGAACTGGCTCTTCGGCATCTTGTTAATAGGTTAGTTCCAGAAAATGCACGAATATGACATAAAGTGTGCATAAAACATGTAGGTATCATCAATAATATGGCATGGATCATAAGAAATTATCGATACGTCGGAGACGTATCAAGCATCCCCAAGCTTAGTTACTGCTCGTCCCGAGCAGGTAAAACGATAACAAAGATAATTTCTGAAGTGACATGCCATCATAACCTTGATCATACTATTTGTAAACATATGTAATGAATGCAGCGATCAAAACAATGGTAATGACATGAGTAAACAAGTGAATCATAAAGCAAAGACTTTTCATGAATAGTACTTCAAGACAAGCATTAATAAGTCTTGCATAAGAGTTAACTCATAAAGCAATAAATCAAAGTAAAGGTATTGAAGCAACACAAAGGAAGATTAAGTTTCAGCGGTTGCTTTCAACTTGTAACATGTATATCTCATGGATAATTGTCAACATAGAGTAATATAACAAGTGCAATATGCAAGTATGTAGGAATCAATACACAGTTCACACAAGTGTTTGCTTCTTGAGGTGGAGAGAGATAGGTGAACTGACTCAACATAAAAGTAAAAAAGAATGGTCCTTCAAAGAGGAAAGCATCGATTGCTATATTTGTGCTAGAGCTTTTATTTTGAAAACATGAAACAGTTTTGTCAACGGTAGTAATAAAGCATATGAGTTATGTAAATTATATCTTACAAGTTGCAAGCCTCATGCATAGTGTACTAATAGTTCCCGCACCTTGTCCTAATTAGCTTGGACTACCGGATCTTTGCAATGCACATGTTTTAACCAAGTGTCACAATGGGGTACCTCCATGCCGCTCGTACAAAGGTCTAAGGAGAAAGCTCGCATTTTGGATTTCTCGCTTTTGATTATTCTCAACTTAGACATCCATACCGGGACAACATGGACAACAGATAATGGACTCCTCTTTAATGCATAAGCATGTGGCAACAATTATTATTCTCATATGAGATTGAGGATGTGTGTCCAAAACTGAAACTTCCACCATGAATCATGGCTTTAGTTAGCGGCCCAATGTTCTTCTCTAACAATATGCATGCTCCAACCATTAAGGTGGTAGATCTCTCTTACTTCAGACAAGACAAACATGCATAGCAACTCACATGATATTCAACAAAGAATAGTTGATGGCGTCCCCAGAAGCATGGTTATCGCACAACAAGCAACTTAATAAGAGATAAAGTGCATAAGTACATATTCAATACCACAATAGTTTTTAAGCTATTTGTCCCATGAGCTATATATTGCAAAGGTGAATGATGGAATTTTAAAGGTAGCACTCAAGCAATTTACTTTGGAATGGCGGATAAATACCATGTAGTAGGTAGGTATGGTGGACACAAATGGCATAGTGGTTGGCTCAAGGATTTTGGATGCATGAGAAGTATTCCCTCTCGATACAAGGTTTAGGCTAGCAAGGTTATTTGAAACAAACACAAGGATGAACGGTGCAGCAAAACTCACATAAAAGACATATTGTAAACATTATAAGACTCTACACCGTCTTCCTTGTTGTTCAAAACTCAATACTAGATGTTATCTAGACTCTAGAGAAACCAAATATGCAAACCAAATTAGCAAGCTCTAAGTATTTCTTCATTAATGGGTGCAAAGTATATGATGCAAGAGCTTAAACATGAGCACAACAATTGCCAAGTATCAAATTATCCAAGACATTTTAGAGTTACTACATGTAGTATTTTCCAATTCCAACCATATAACAATTTAACGAAGAAGAAACTTCGCCATGAAGACTATGAGTAGAGCCTAAGGACATACTTGTCCATATGCTACAGCGGAGCGTGTCTCTCTCCCACAAAGTGAATGCTAGGATCCATTTTATTCAAACAAAACAAAAAACAAAAACAAACCGACGCTCCAAGCAAAGTGCATAAGATGTGACGGAATAAAAATATAGTTTCGGGGGAGGAACCCGATAATGTTGTCGATGAAGAAGGGGATGCTTTGGGCATCCCCAAGCTTAGACGCTTGAGTCTTCTTATAATATGCGGGGGTGAACCACCGGGGCATCCCCAAGCTTAGATCTTTCACTCTCCTTGATCATATTGCATCATACTCCTCTCTTGATCCTTGAAAACTTCCTCCACACCAAACTCGAAACAACTCATTAGAGGGTTAGTGCACAATAAAAATTCACATGTTCAGAGGTGACACAATCATTCTTAACACTTCTGGACATTGCATAAAGCTACTGGACATTAATGGATCAAAGAAATTAATCCAACATAGCAAAAGAGGCAATGCGAAATAAAAGACAGAATCTGTCAAAACAGAACAGTCCGTAAAGATGGATTTTATTAGGCCACCAGACTTGCCCAAATTGAATGAAAGTTGCGTACATATCTGAGGATCATGCACGTAAATTGGCTTAATTTTCTGAGCTACCTACAGGGAGCTAGACCCAGATTCGTGACAGAAAAGAAATCTGGAACTGCGCAGTAATCCAAATCTAGTATCAACCTTACTATCAAAGACTTTACTTGGCACAACAATGCAATAAAATAAGATAAGGAGAGGTTGCTACAGTAGTAAACAACTTCCAAGACACAAATATAAAACAAAGTACTGTAGCAAAATAACACATGGGTTATCTCCCAAGAAGTTCTTTCTTTATAGCCATTAAGATGGGCTCAGCGGTTTTAATGATGCACTCGCAAGAAATAGTAGTTGAAGCAAAAGAGAGCATCAAGAGGAAAATTCAAAACAAATTTAAGTCTAACATGCTTCCTATGCATAGGAATCTTGTAAATAAACAAGTTCATGAAGAGCAAAGTAACAAGCATAGGAAGATAGAACAAGTGTAGCTTCAAAAATTTCAGCACATAGAGAGGCATTTTAGTAACATGAAAATTTCTACAACCATATTTTCCTCTCTCATAATAACTTTCAGTAGCAACATGAGCAAACTCAACAATATAACTATCACATAAAGCATTCTTATCATGAGTCTCATGCATAAAATTATTACTCTCCACATAAGCATAATCAATTTTATTAGTTGTAGTGGGAGCAAATTCAACAAAGTAGCTAGCATTATTATTCTCATCAAGTGTAGGAGGCATAGTATAATCATAACAAAATTTACTCTCCATAGTAGGTGGCACCAAAAGACCACTATCATCATAATCATCATAAATAGGAGGCAAAGTATCATCAAAGAAAATTTTCTCCTCAATGCTTGGGGGACTAAAAATATCATGCTCATCAAAGCCAGCTTCCCCAAGCTTAGAACTTTCTATATCATTATCAACAATGGTGTTCAAAGCGTTCATACTAATATTACTACCAGCATGCAAATAAGATTCCATAGGTTTTTTAATTTTCGCATCAAACAATCCATGTTTTAAATCGGGAAATAGAATAAGAAGCTCATTGTTGTCCATTATGCCAAACTAGTGTAAACAAGAAACAAAAAGATGCAATTGCAGGATCTAAAGGAAATAGCTTCGAGCACACACACAACGGCGCCGAGAAAAGTACTTAACACGAGACCGGAGTATGAGTGCCTTTTACCTTTCCTCCCGAGCAACGACACCGAGAAAAGTGCTTGATGTCTACGGGAGCTTCTATTCTTGTAGACAGTGTTGGGCCTCCAAGAGCGAGAGGTTTGTAGAACAGCAACAAGTTTCCCTTAAGTGGATCACCCAAGGTTTATCGAACTCGGGGAGGAAGAGGTCAAAGATATCCCTCTCATGCAACCCTGCAACCACAAAGCAAGAAGTCTCTTGTGTCCCCAACACACCTAATAGGTGCACTAGTTCGGCGAAGAGATAGTGAAATACGAGGTGGTATGAATAAGTAGTAGCAACGGCACCGGAAAAGTGCTTTGCCCGGGACGAGTAAACAAGCGAGTAGTAGCGCAGCGATAGTAACGCAACGAGTAACGCGAGTAAAACGAGTAAACAAGCGGCGATAGCGATATTTAGGAACAAGGCCTAGGGATTAGACTTTCACTAGTGGACACTCTCAACATTGATCACATAACAGAATAGATAAATGCATACTCTACACTCTTGTTGGATGATGAACACATTGCGTAGGATTACACGAACCCTCAATGTCGGAGTTAACAAGCTCCACAATTCAATGTTCATATTTAAATAACCTTAGAGTGCATGAAAGATCAATTCGACTAAACCAAGTACTAACATAGCATGCACACTGGTCACCTTCATGCTATGTAGGAGGAATAATACACATCAATACTATCATAGCAATAGTTAACTTCATAATCTACAAGAGATCATAATCATAGCATAAACCAAGTACTAACACGGATGCACACACTCGTCACCATTACACCGTGCGGGAGGAATAAAACTACTTTAATAACATTGCTAGAGTAGCACATAGATAAATTGCGATACAAAATACATTGCAATCATAAAGAGATATAAATAAGCACTTCACTATGCCATTCATAACGGTGAATAAGTATTACGTGAAATATAGCCTAAGAGACCCACACGGTGCACACACTTGTCACCTTTACACACGTGGGACAAGGAGTCTCCGAAGATCACATGAGTAAAACTCACTTGACTAGCATAATGACATCTAGATTACAAGCATCATCATATGAATCTCAATCATGTAAGGCAGCTCATGAGATTATTGTATTGAAGTACATAGGAGAGAGTGTTGGGGGGTGACCCCCGGTATGCCAAAGGCGTGCCAAACCGGATGGTTTGTGCCATCAAGATACCGGTTTAATGTCCATACCGGAACATAAGGATAAGAGTTTAGCTAAGTGGAGCTAAGCCGGTATCCCCAAGAGGGGTATACCGGAACCCGGTAAACAAGATACCGAAAAGGAGAGCCTGTCGGCAGGACTGGTCAAAGATTCTCTACAGAGCTAGAGGACAAGGTGAGCTAAGCAAAGTAACTTTTGACGAAGGGCTGACGATAAAGAGAAGGGTGACGGTCAAAGAAGCCGGAGGACGTCG
>NC_061508.1:33634328-33663766 GCF_022539505.1 Lolium rigidum | reverse complement strand
AGCACTAGACTAAATTCCCGAGTGTCCTCAAGAACGTTTGGTCATTATAAGTAAACAAACCGGCTTGTCCTTTGTGCTAACAAGGATTGGGCCACTCGCTGCAATTATTTCTCTCGCACTTTACTTACTTGTACTTTATTCATCTGCTATATCAAAACCCCCTGAATACTTGTCTGTGAGCATTTACAGTGAATCCTTCATCGAAACTGCTTGTCAACACCTTCTGCTCCTCGTTGGGATCGACATTCTTACTTATCGAAAATACTACGATACACCCCCTATACTTGTGGGTCATCACATGGCCGGAGCGGGGCGGCGCGGGCGGGAGCACGGGCTGTGCTCCTAGACGCGTGCGTGTGTGTGGTGCAGGAAGAAGAAGAGAAGGGGAAAGAAAAAAAAGGTGTGACATGTGGGTCTAGTGAAATATGCTTTTTTACAGTTTCACTTTACGGGCTCTAAGAGCATCTCCAGCCGCGTCCCCCAAAGCCTCCCCCAAAGGGATTTGGGGCGCGCCGGACAAAAAATGCGTTCCAGCCGCGTCCCCCAAAGCCCATTTTTGTCCGGCGCGCCCCGATACGGTGTCCGGCGCCCCTAGCCCGTCCCCGTCCCAGAGGGGACGCACCGGGGACGCCGGACAGACCGAAAAGCGAGGCGGGGAGTGGCGGGGCCGACCCGTCAGCGGCACAATTAATTTTAACCTAACCGTCCCCTACCTCGCGACGGAAGTTATTGGCGCGCAGCGACGGTGCAGTTCCCGCAGCGACGGTGCAGTTCCCGCAGCGACGGTGCAGTTCCCGCAGAGGGCGCAGCGACGCGTCCCGTCGCGCCTAGCTCTGCGTGCCGGCGTTAATGAGCGCCACCGCTCATCCGCCTCCCTCCGGCCTATAAAAAGGGGCGCCTCTCATCGTCCCTCTCACACACAGACCCTAGCGCCTCTCTCCCAAACCCTAGCCGCCACCATCTCTCAACAAGACTCGACGCTATGTCTGGTAGAGGCGGAGGCCAACCTCGCGGCCGCGGCCGTGGTCGTGGTCGTGGTCGTGGCCGCGGCATAGCTGAACGCTCGCCGTCGCCTCCCACGCCGTCGTCTTCATCGTCGGAGATGGACGTGGAGCCGGACGTGCTGTTTGAGTTCGTCCTCGTCCTCAAGGGCGACCCGCGCGGCATCCAGAGGCTGTCGGACTCCTTCGCCGAGTATGTCGGCGCGTACGCCCGCGCAAGATGCATCTACGGGAGGCTTCGTGCGGCTACTACCGGTGGATCGTCGACGCGATCTACGACGCGCGCGGCAAGATGTACCTCAACATCGGTGCGGGAGAAGTTCGCGCGCCACCACAGCCTCGAAGCCGGCTTCATCCTCCTCGTTCTCCTACTTCGGCAACAGGGGACATGAGCGTCAAGGTCTTCGACGAGAGGCGCCGCCGCCGGGACTACCACGGCGACAGGGACTACCACGGCGACAACACCGACGAGGAGGACGACCGAGTGTTGTTTCTTCCAGTCGAATCACATGCACGGAGGTTTTCGCTGTTCGCCTCATCGGTAGAACCAACAAGGGCACCATCCTCCCGCTGGATTTTCCGAGCTTAGGTGATCGGGTGTGCCCTCGAGTGTTCTTTCTTAGCAGCGAACACAGGAAACCTCCGATGCACGGCCTAGTTAGGTTTAGTTTATTTGCAATATTTTATATTTGTGTCCACCATGGTTCCAACTATGTATTAGTTTGTGGAAACCACATACCCAATTATGTATTAGTTTGTGGAAATTAAAATAAAAATGCCAAAAAAAAGTATTTTAAATGTTTGGGGGAGGCGTTTGGAGGACGCGGCTGGGGAGCGACGTCCCCCAAAGGCGGCACGAACAAAACACGTCCCCCAAACGCTCAATCCGGCGCGGTTTGGTGGACGCTTTGGGGGACGCGGCTGGAGATGCTCTAATCTGCGCCCGCACTTTTTCAATCCGTAAACACGAGTACAGTGGCCTGATCTTGCGTTTTATAGTTTACGTTTTTACGTGCTCTGTTAGAGATGCTCTAACATTGTTAGACAAATTAGGATGCCGCAAATCTGGAAAAACAATGTTATCAACTCTACCATTGTTTCGGCTCTTGTACAGCAAAAGTCCACTTTGCGCATCCTGAAGTCTTGGTCGTATAACATTGTTTGATAAATTAATACTCTTATCGACCGACCCTCGAACCTCCGGACTTAAAAAATTGACGCACGCACCTAGCAAAAATGTACATACACATGCCTCCTTCTGCGTCGATTAAATTTGACCGGAGGGAGTAGCTACCACCTGCTTCGGGTCTTCGTTTTATAACGAGGCCCCATCGTGGTTCTAGCCGTCTCCAACCTGGACCAGCTGTTTCACGACATGCCGACCTCGCTGCTGTTTCAACGTCTTTTTTTTAAAGTTTAGTTTCTGCAGGTGTTCTTGTTTCTGTAAGGACAAGCCTGACATTATTCATGCGAACCACCATCGCCCATCCTTGGCGTGTGAGAGGCTGATATGTACTAATTAACTTGTCTACTTTTATGTGATTGTTTTTTTTTTTTTTTGAGAATTCGGTTGAGCTGGACGATATATTAGTATAAGAAGATATGGCTCAGAAACCGGGCCCAAAAATCATACAGAGCGGCCGAGTTCATGAGGAAAACCGGCCCAAAAACCGCACAATAGTCGGAGCCTCATCGCCCACACGATACCAGACCGCCGACGACCAAACACACACCACCAAACCCGGCCCGGAGCCGCTGCTCTGACGTCCCCTGCTCGGAGGCGAGCCGCAACGGCGCATGGTATGGACGTCTTGTAGCCCAAACTACCAAGGCGACCACCCCGCAGACCACGAACGTCGCGCCAAAAGATCCGGGGCCGCCGCCCCAACATTCCAGCCACACCAACCACCCCGTCGCGTAGGCCGGGCCGACGAGCTCGCTACCCACGTAGCACCAACACGCCACCCATGCCTTGCTACACCATGACCACACCCCATGGAGTCATCGCTACAAGACCATCCGAGGCCGCCGCCTCGCGCACGTCAACTGTCCGGGGCCGCCGCCCCGGCATCCACCACCCTCGACGACAAGGCAACCATGCGCAACTACCACACATCCACCACATCATGAGGAACACGGACTCCAAAAGTGGCGCCTTCGAGAAGGTAACGGCACAGTGTGTCGCCACCGCCCGCTCCAAGGAGCAGAGGTTTTCACCCGTAGAACGCATGAACTCGCGACGGCAGGAGACCAAGCTCCCCGATGAAGCCCTCAACAGGGAAAGCGGTACCCGTGGGCACCGCCAACATCGACACCAATGATGCGAAGCTTTCGCCGGAGTGTCAACGCCGCCGTCGTGCCCATCGTAGGCCCTGGCAGAAGGGGTGACCAGCCGAGCAGGGTACCTTGTCGCCGTCCACCAAAACGCCCACCACTCGCCGGAGAAACGCATTCCGGCCAGGCCATTGCAGGAGGCAGCAGATCTGGCCGCCAACCGCCAAGCCGCCGGGAGCCCTGGCCGCGATGACGTCGCCCCGGACACAGGCCCGCCGAAGCCCAGATCGGGCCTGGCCGCAGCAGCCCCCGCGCCACTGGGCCCTGCCCAGCCAGACTGCGCCATGGCCGGCCGTCGACGGATGACGAGCAGCAGGAGGCTGCAGAGAGGCCGAGGGCGCGACGCCACTGCGAGAGGCGCAGGACGGCGACGACCTCCGGGTCCGGCACGGCGTCTTCCCTCCGAGGCGGACGCGCGAGATCCCGAGAGGCATAGGGCCTCGCCGTCCCCTTCATCGGCGGCGGACGGCTTACCCGCCGGCGGCCTCGGGAGACGACGAGGGAGAGGGTCGGGGGCTAGGTGGCGGCGGCGGGGGGGGGGGGGGCTAGGGTTTGGCTCCCCTGTCGCCTGGAGGAGGCGACCCTTTATGTGATTGTATCCTCCTGTCCTCTGCTATATATAGAGAGGGCTACAACAACGAGTAGAGCAGAGTCACAAAAACAAGGAAGTGACTAACTGTAGTTGAGCTAAACCGAAATGGCAAAGGATGATTCTGCTTCTGGTGTCCGTGTTATGAGCAGGAGCATGGTGAAGGCCTCTGTGAGGAGGCCCCGCGTGGTTCTACCCGTCTCCAACCTGGACCTGCTGTTTCAGGACACGCCGGCCTCGATGCTCTGCCTCTACCGTAAGCCCTCTAGCAGCAGCGGCGACTTTGAGGATGTGGTGGCAGGCTTCAAGGCCAAGCTGCCATCCCTGCTCGACCACTTCTACCCACTGGCGGGCCGCATCGTGGCAGACCCGCGGTCGGGGCTCCCGGAGATACACTGTGATAACCAGGGCCTGGAGGTGATCGTGGGTGAGGTCGGCGAGGCACTGGGGAGCCTGCACTACGGCGACCTGGCTGCATCGCTGGCGAGGATCGGCATCCCTGTCCAGTACAGCGCGGACGCCATTTTGACATTGCAGCTGGTGTCGTTCGCTTGCGGTGGGTTCGCCGTGGCCTGGGCAGGCAGCCACATGGCCCTCGACGGGAGCGCCATCTGCACGATCGCCAATGCGTGGTCCGATCTCGCCGCCGGGTGCTCTGGGACGATCTCCGCCGCGCCACCCAACTACGATCGCTCGGTGTTCCGTCCCCGGGCCCCGCCGGCGTACAACTCTTCCATCGGGGAGTTGTACGCGCTGTTGGACAGCAAGCATCTTGTGAACGCCCTCACGGCTGGGGCATCCTTTGTGGGGCGCACATACTACGTGGAGGAGCGGGACCTGGTGATGCTCCGCGCGCAGGCGGGCGGCCCACGCACAAGCCGCGTGGAGGCGGTGTCGGCGTACCTGTGGAAGGTGTTCGCCTCTGTGGTGGGCTCGTCGGACGAGACATGCCGCATGGCCTGGTGGGTGAACGGGAGGAGGCACCTCACCACCACGGCGCCGGCGGAAGCAATGCGCAACTATATTGGCAACGTCACCTCGTACGCGGTGGCGGAGGCAAGCGTGGAAGGGGTCAAGCGGCGGCCACTCCAGGGAATCGCGTCCATGATGCGTGAGTCCATCAAGTCTACGGCTACCGACGAGCACTTCCAGCAGGTGGTGGACTGGGTGGAGGATCACAAGGGCAAGGACAAGCAGGGTACAGCGGCCAAGTACGTCGAGGCTGCGGCCATCGGGCTGGGCAGCCCGCTTCTGGGCGTCACCTCCTTCGCGTCCTTCCCTTTCAACACTGATTTTGGTTTCGGCCAAGCCGCCTATGCCATGCCAGCGTGGGTGGACAGCGGCAGGTTATGCTTCGGTTTCGTCATCATCACCACCTCCCCTGGCGGCTCCAGCTTGTTCTTTAGCATGTCCATTTGGCCGAGCCTCGCCGCCGCCCTAGACTCCGACGAGCAGCGCATCTTCAAGCCTCTCACCGCCGAGTATCTCGGCCTCGCAAAAAACAGCCGGCTCTGAGTCAGCGGCTCCACACGACACAAATAAACCACGCACTTTCCCTTCATATTTTACTACTCACTGAATTATTTCTCGTGGATTTTATCTCAATATATATATGTACTAGTCAAAAACCCGTGCATTGCACCGGGCGGAATAAATGTTGAAATGCTCTTGTGAATCATTTGCATTTTCATCTTTACCATAATTGTTGATGGTTTCTTTTTTTTTTTTCATGACGAATCTAAAAATCGATGTTGTGAGTTCCTTGTTCTTGCGGGTTTCACACTTGGTGCATGCGCACATCGACACGGACTTGTATTTTCATTGACTTGTTATGATGTGTTACACGGGTGGAACAAATGTTTATAAAAATGATCGTTAATCCTTCAAAAAAAATGATTGTTAGAAAGATAAGTTCAACTACCCCGCGCTACCCTCCACGGCGGCACGGGGGAGCCCTAGCCACAACCTCCTCTAGGGAGCCTCCATCATCCTCTCCTGCATCGCCGCCTTTGGTGGGGCCGGTGAGGAAGTCATACGCCTCTAGGAAGGAGGCGGTGTGCTACTTCTCCTCTCGTGCGAGGGAGCTCTCGAGACGGTGGAAGGAGGTAGCGTAGCAGGGTGCACACACGAAGGCTCTGCGGACTCTATCAGCTTATGTGTGTGTGGGTTGCAGAGGTTTGAATGTTGGAGCGGGTGGCTCCAAAAGCAGTTTATCAACTCGTAGGGTGTCGTCTTTTACTGCTTGGCCGGAAGGGTCATCAGCTCATGTAGTGTGCAACCTCGATACCGCGTGTAAATATACTATTCTATATATACCTCGCTATTATTTTATTTACTTATGTTAATATTTTATATTTTGGGAGAACCGCCTTGCTACCGCAATTGCATTCGCGAGAGTGCAAGGTGTGGAATTTATCCTATAAATTTATAAATAATCTAATGCTTAAATTTAAAGGTGCTTGCAAAATAATAGGACCCGGGTAAGCTTCATCCAATAGTTGAACTATGGAATAATCATGATACTGCGTCAAATAAAAACCTCTATTTGGAGAAGCACAAAATGGTAGTCGTTCAGCAATAAAAAAATTAGAAAATGAAAACTGTCCATATTCTCCATACTCCGTAGCATCCACTGGCATGTAATATAAAACACATTTAAATGGACCGATGAAAAGACAAATTGTGTCAAGGGATAGATAACCGGATAAGGTTCTCTCTTCTCTAATTACCCTTCGTTCTCACTTTTCTTTTTCCCCAAATAGGCAGCGGACGGGAGTACAGCCGGCCATGCCGGTGCCCCGGGCTTGGGGCCACGTACAAGTAGAGACCGTCAAATAGCAAGGCTCCGCCGCTCGTGTACGGTCAGTCGCCGGTTCGGGCCGCAGCGAGTCGCTGGATTTTTGTGTATCAGCGGGGGGCTCCTCTGATTTCATCCGATGTTTTCCTGCCTGATTGATTCATAATCAATTTGTGTTGCTCTATGTTTCTTGGGCGGCTTGTTAATTCCAGGAAATCTAGGTATATAAACCGGCCTGACTCGCTGTAACAAAGCGGTATGAGACTAATTTAAGCATCTTTTTTAGTCGTGGGATTACGCCAGCTCAAATGATTAGAGCATCTTCAGCCGCGTCCCCCAAAGCGTCCCCCAAACCGCGCTGGATTGAGCGTTTGGGGGATGTGTTTTGTTCGTGCCGTCTTTGGGGGACGTCGCTCCCCAGCCGCGTCCCCCAAACGCCGCCCCCAAACATTTAAATTACTTTTTTTAACACAGAACCATTTATCAAATATAGCATATGAATAAAAATGTTTGCGAGGATTGTTTTCAAATTAAATTACAACAAATAATAAAACAAGTAAACAAATATAATAAATAGGGGTAGATGCTACATCAAGGTGCCACGGTATTTCCTTTGATCCTCCACAAATGCTCAACGATATCAGCTTGAAGTTGCTCATGCACATTGCTGTCACGGATCTCTGCGTGCATGGGGAGAAAATCAGCAAAATCTGCAGGCAACTCATGATCAACCTACGCAAGAGGGCGTTCACACTCATAGAGACCAACATGTGACCTAGCATGATTCTTGCGGTCATCCTCGATGATCATGTTGTGCATGATCACACAAGCCTGCATCACCTCCCACATTTGGCCGTGAGACCAGCTTAGAGCAGGGTACCGGACAATGACAAATTGTGCTTGAAGCACACCAAATGCCCGCTCGACATCCTTCCTGCAAGCCTCCTATCGCGTAGCAAAGTGAGAATTCTTCAGACCTGATGGATTCGAGATTGTTTTGACAAAAGTGGCCCATTTTGGATATATACCATCGGCTAGATAATAGCCTTTGGTATATCCGTGGCCATTGATCTCATAGTTGCATGGTGGAGCATGCCCTTCCACTAGTCTGCTGAACACCGGAGACTGCTGCAACACGTTGATGTCATTGTGTGACCCCGCCATGCCAAAGAAAGAATGCCAAATCTACAGGTCATAATCTGCCACAGCTTCAAGCACCACACTGCAATATCCATGACGGCCTTTCTATATACTTTGCCAAGCAAACGGGCAGTTCTTCCATGCCCAGTGCATGCAATCGATGCTTCCAAGCATTGCAGGAAATCCTCTAGCAGCATTTTGTGCCATGATCCTTGCAGTCTCTTCCTCAGTTGGCCCTCTCAAATAGTATTTGCCAAACTTTCCCACTACAGCTCGGCAAAACTTGTACATGCACTCAATGGCGATGAGACTCACTCATGCGAAGATAGTCGTCCTGTGTATCGGCAGGTGCTCCGTATGCAAGCATCCTCATGGCGGCGGTGCACTTCTGAATCGACGAGAACCCGAGAACGCCTACAGCGTCGACCTTGAGCTTGAAGTAGGGGTCGAACTCTCGAACGCTGTGGAGGATATTCATGAACAGCCCTTGCTCATCCTGTACCGGCGCCGAAAATTGTCGGCATGTGTTGCGTCGTCGGCGAAGTAGTCGTTGTGCAGCATGGCATGCCCCTCCATCCTCTGCCGGGGCTTCGACTTCCTTCTTCCCGGCCTTGATCCTCCGCGGCGCGGCCTCTTCCTCTTCTCCGCCTCAGCGTCGAGCAATTCCTGGAGGGACGCGATGATCAGCAAATGCTCCCGCAGGTCGTCGTCGAAGGCTTGCTCGTCCTCCAGCAGCAGGGCAACCATCTCATCTTCGCTGTCCATGGTTGAACCAAAATCAATGGTTAAATTTGCGCCGAGGCAGACGACGCAACAAACAGCGGTCAATCGCGCCTACCTGGCAAGTCGTCGAGCACCTTCTGTGCGCGGAGGTGGGACGGATTTGACGGCGCGTTCTGGGACGCGCTGGCGACGCGGCGGCGGCGGCACGACCGGCGGGAGCCCCAGCCGCGACAACGGTTCCGACTCTCAGCAGAGATCAGACGCCCAACCGGCCGGGATATCCAGCGGCGACGGTGGGGTGGGAGGCGCGGGAACGAAGGAGCGACGAGAAAAGAGGCGCGAACCAACGGTTTATGCAACTAGTCGCCGACATGTGGGAGCCGCCTCGCTTTTCGTTGTGTCCGGCGTCCCCGGTGCGTCCCCTGTGGGACGGGGACGGGCACGGGGCGCCGGACACCGTATCGGGCCGCGCCGGACAAAAATGGGCTTTGGGGGACACGGCTGAAACACATTTTTTGTCCGGCGCGCCCCAAATCCCTTTGGGGGACGCTTTGGGGAACGCGGCTGGAGATGCTCTTAGGATGAGATAAATGTTGAGCTGGCCCAGCGCACCTACGATGGCCCATCATGATGCGAGCGGAAGTACCGAGCGATGAAGCGAATAGGGAAGCGTCATTGCGTTTGAGCAAGGATCGATCACGGAAAAAAAAGGAACACATCGACCGAACCGTTTTGTTTACTAAGCGGTGGCAGAGCTCGTAATATTTACTGAAAAGTTTGACTAATAGTAAAACGGACGAAAAATTAGGAAGAAATCTTACTTTCTTTATTAGTAAAAATTAGTAGGTAAAGATTGTATCTAAATACGTTTTAGCGTATAGAAACGTGTCAATCTCGACAAATCAGTCACATAGTAATTCGGAACGGAGAAGTACTTTTGCAGATGTTTAAGCCGGTTTCCTCTGGATATGTGATAACTCGAGTGATTGTACCTTTCCAACCATTTTAAAATTATATTTCTCTATCTCTAAGCTGATCTGAACGTAACAAACTATCAGGTTGGTCATCGTGGCCGCGCGATCGCCATCCAACGGCCCGGAGATATCGGTGGCAACGGACGCAGCGTGCCCCACGCGCAAGCCTCACATTGTTGGTACCCGTAGCGTGACGCTGTCTTTTCAAATCAATTCCGGCCGTTCCCCTAAAATCTCGCATTTCCGTTCGTCGTGTCCGACGCTCCGCCTCGCTTCCTCCTCGCCTCCGCTCACCTCCGCTCGCCGAACCAGGTCCTGTCGACGTCGTCGTCGCCGCCGCGCCGTACGGAAGGTCCGCCAGGTGAGGCCGCCGTTCTTCTGCGACGGGGCACCGCTCGATTCGTGATTTCCCGCATCTCCTACCGTCGATTTTGACCTCGATTTTTTGCAGGTGAGGCTGCCGTTATTCTGGTCGACGGCGTCGCCGCCGGCGCACTTGACGGATGTTGCGCTAGGTGAGGCCGTCGTCCTTGTGCGATGGGGGCGTCGCTCGATTCGTACTTTTACCCTCGTTTTTTACCTCTGTTTCTGCAGGTGAGGTCGCCGTTCTGCTGGTCGACAGCGTCGGTGCGTTCCCCTTGACGGATGTTGCGCTAGGTGAGGCCGCCGTCCTGCTGCGTCGTTCGATTCGTACCTCCCACGCTCGATTCGTCGATTTTTGACCTCGGATTTTGCAGGCGCACCTGTCGCTGTTATCCTCGTCTTCGGTTCGGTGGTGTGGTAGACTAGTTGCCGGCTGTATTTCTCGTCGGAACAACACCTTCTCCCTCGCGAATCTTGGCTTCATCACCTACAGCAACATCTGACGAACAACATCTTCGGAGGAACTACATCTTCGCGAATCTTGGCTTCATCACCGTATCTCTAGTAACATCCTTGGAGGTATGCTTTTTTGTTGTGCAACATGCAGTGACATCTAGAAATAAGTCTAGATAACCCCCTATGTTTCAGGTTTGGGACGTTTAACCCCTCTAGGTTTAAAGTGGAGCACATAACCCCTCAGGTATTCATTACCGGTTAATTAACCCCCTGAAGCTTTTGATGGCTGTTTTAGGCTGACTTGGACAGTGGTTTTGGCCACGTAGATTACGGTTTAAAAGATGGGGAAGGAAAGTGCAGTCCTTCCATTCCGCGTCTCTCGCCCCTATGCTCCCGCACCACTCTGTACGACTGCGCGTTCTAGGAGGACGAGGATGGCGAGCGCGGCAGGCTGGCGGCGGCGTCGCAGATAGAGAGCCCAGGTGAGGAGACACCCTTTGGGGAAGTGAGTCTAGCTCAACTGGTTGGAGAAGTGGATGTACAAACCCAGCACCTTAGTTCAAATCCTCACGGAAGCGAATTTAGGTTCCTATTTATACTTGAGGCCCAGGCTGATCCTGGTACTCATGCAATTTATCTTGAGGACTATGCTTTAATCTCAACGAAGATTAAAAATCTTAGTACTCATACCAAATGGCTGTGTGCATCCCTAGTTGGTGCAGAGGCCGGGAACTGAAATTCTCCCCATTTTTGCACCCATCGTCCTGGCGTCGATCGAACCATCGCTGCGCCTACGAACCCTTCGCCGTGCCGCCTCGACATCGTCCCGCCGCTCGTCCCCCTCGTCATCACCCCGCCGTCCGGCCCCATCGACACCGCGCCGTCGCCTGCATCTTCACGGGGTCTGCCGAGGCCGCGCTCCTTTGCCCAAGTGGTTACCGGGGGCCCTCCCGTCTCCGCGATGGCCGGGCCGTAGCGGCCGCCGGTGCCGCCGGGCACGGCGGCGCTTGCGCCAGGGTCTTCGGCGATGGGGGCGGCGCGGCCAGCTGCGGCGTCAGGGGCCGGTGGTGCTCCGTACCTCGGTCCACTAGGATTCCAGGGGTGGCCGGCGGGTACTCCGATGCCGTCCGCAGCCCTGCCGATGCAGCCTCAGCCGGGGTTCCGACCGCCGGTACGTATGCCGGTACCTCCGGTCAACAGTATCAGCACTACCAGGGCCAAGTTTTCCAGTACCCTCAGCCTAGTCTGCAACCATTGGGGCATCCCGTGCAACAACCGATGCAACAACAACAGCCGCCGACACAGCCGGGGCAGCTGAAGAAGAGGAGGAAGAAGAAAAACACAGGGGCCTTGGGAGCAGCGCCGCCACTTGCTGTGGGGCAGCCATCGCCGGCTTTGGTGCAACCGATGTCGGTTCCACTCGAGACGCCGGCTGTGGTGCACCCCACTGAGCCTGCGCCATCCTAGGTACCCCAGGATGCTCCCGTTATAGCTGCGCCCATTGTGACAAAAGAAAGTGGGGCGATGTTGGAAGTGCGACGTTAATACGCATGCAACAAAGGACTGTAAGGATGTTCATTATTGTCTGGTATGTGATTCTGGTGCGCACCCGACCATTCGGTGTCCAATCCTGAAGCTGCCGAGACATACGAGCTTTTTTGTCGGTTGTGGTAATGACGCCACGATTGATCTTCGGCTCCCGGACTCGGCTTTTAAACCTAAGTTGATTGCGTCCGGATCACCTACGGCCTTGGTACAGGTGTCGTGGGAGGGAGTGGTTTCGGCTGCAGATATTCGCAGTCTTTTGGCCCGCATGTGCCCCGGGAATCCTACATGGAAGCTGGGAGGCGGTGCCTCATGGTGTTAATGCTTTTCTTGTTGGTATTCTTACAGACTGATGATCCGTCGAGGATTGATGGTATGCGGATGAGTGTGGCCAAGATTAGTGCACTGTGCTCTTGTTTCTTCTTGGGTGCATCGGGATATTACTCCGGAGTTTGTTATGGAGCCATTTTGGGTGCATGTCGACGGTGTACTCGACTCGTTCGACACTTCTTAGGTCTCTGGGCGGTGGGCTCTCTTATTGGTACCACTCTTGATGTTGATTTAGTTTCCCTTCAGAGCCTGGGGATTATTCGTATTTTGGTGGCTATGCGAGATCCTTCAGCGTTGGAGAAGGATAATGGTTGCTTGCAAGTGGTAGCATTATTACAGCTTAATGGTTACAGATTTCGCTTTCGTCGTGAAGCAGCTGGTTTTAAGCCGGATCCTCGGTTTCGTCCTTATTTCTGGAAGGACGGAGGGGATGATAGCGGCTCTCATGGTTTTGAGGAGGAGATATTTGATGATGCTGCAGCGGATGCTGCGCCGGACACGGCGAATATGGAGGTAGATGGACATCCACCGGCACAGGCTCAGGGTACTTCAGTGGTGCCGGCTGCGCAGGTGGCTCTGATTCCATTCAACCACTCACCGAGGACGGACAGAGGTCGTCAGATTGTGGCCCGTGCCAGGGCGGAGTCTCCTCACCTAGTTGTTTCGCCGCCTTTGCTCTCTCGGTCTTCTTCTCCGTCCAGGGTACGGACGTTCATGCAGGGACGGACTCGGCCGACTTCATCTTCTGCTCCTACGCCTTCTTCGCCATGCACGGCACAGGGGGTGCCGGATCCGTCTTCTACCTCGACACAGACGGAACCGGAGGGTGGACGGGACGCGCCACTGCCTTTGGCGCAGCCTTTCCCCGTCTCTCCGTTAGGGCACGAGGTTCCACCGGTTGGGTCGCAGCCGTCCACGCAGACGCAGCAGCCGGCTATGTCGGCCACGCAGCAGCCGGCCTCGATGGCTCCGCTGCAGCAGGCGTCTTCGTGGGCCGCGCTGCAGTCCGCCACGGCGCCGGCCACGGGGTCCACGCTGAGGCAGCACCTGTCCGTGGTCACGGAGCTGCATGCCACGATGGCTACGCCGCAACACGCGGCTTCGACGTCTTCTCTGCAGCTGGCCACGGCGGAACGGCAGGAGCCGCCCGAGTCGCGTGGGGCTGACGCGGACCTCGAGGAGGCGCTTCACGCGCCTTTAGCTATGCCCTCTCGGGCGGCCGGGCCACTCGGGTCACCTGCGCCGCCTCCACGGGCGGAGGAGGCCTCTACGGCCACGCCATCTTCGCCTTTGGACAGGGGCTCGCCGCGGTTTGGCTCGGCACAGGGGGCTTCACCGACATCTTCCCCTGTAGCGCCGGACTCTACGACCGTTTCGACGGTTTCTTCCCCGCGTTCGGCTTCACCTTCGCCGGTCTCCACCTTGCAGCAGCCTCCTCCCGCTGTCCCTCCTCCCCGTCGTTCGGCCCGACGGCGAGGCGGAGTGGGAGGTACGCGCTTGCGGAGGATGGGTCGGGGGCGACGGACGAGGACGTCATGCGACGAGCCATGCGACGCAAGGCGGAGATGAACCTCGACACGGGCCGGGTACGAAACAACCATCCAAGTCATTTACTTCTTTTCGGATTCACGTATTTCTTCTAATTTGAGTAGTCTCGGGGTCTCATTGGGTAATACATCCGATGAGATCTCGGTTTCGGCTAATGTGTTGAGACAGACGGAACTTGACCGTTTAACGGTTGTTCCGAACGTCTCCACCGGGCTTGAAACTTCCGTGATAGACGATGATGAAGAGGATGACATCCTAGATGGTCGACTTCTCTCGACTATCATTGGTAATATCTCGGAAGTTGACTTAGAACACTCGGAGCTTAGTTCGGTCTATGATCTAAAAGCTTCAAGACGAGGTTCTCGGTCTTCACTCGGAAAGAAGTCTCGTACATATTGCAAGAGTTCTAAATCTAAAATAGTTTCTCAATGAATGGCATGTTTCGTAATAGCGAGAGGTCTTGGTGACTTGGCTAAGCATTCTCACATTGCCGACGGTGGTAGAGATTATGATTTAGATTTTCTTGCAATATCGAGAGACGGTAGGCGGAATTTCTCACGGAGTTTCCTCGACCGTTTATCGGGCGGGATTAACTTTCGAGTGGTTTTCTCGCCCGCCTCGTGGTAGGTCCGGTGGCATTTTACTTGGCGTCCGCATAGACACAATGATCTGTTCTAGCTAATTCCGAAGGAGAGTATCACATTAAACTCGACATTCGGAATAAGGCCGACGGTTTCATATGGAGTCCGGTTGCCGTGTATGGTGCTTGTCCAAGACGCTTTTAAGGTCGACTTTTTACGTGAGTTGGTAAATCTTACTAAAGATAATCCCTATCCGATTTTGATCGGTGGAGATTTTAATTTATTAAGATTTCCTCATGAAAAAAGTAAAGGTATTTTTGATGGACATTGGCCTTTCTTGTTTAATGCTGTCATTGATAGCCTTGACTTAAGAGAGGTGTTTATGTCCGGTCGACAGTTTACTTGGGCCAACAGCTTGCCTGAACCCATATACGAAAAGCTAGATCGCGTGTTGATGGATACCGAATGGGAAGATAAATACCCTATGGTGTCTGTCTGTGCACTAGAACGTATTGAAAAATTGTCTGACCATGCTCCTATCCTACTAACCACTGGTAATCCCCGACCTATTTGTAAGCGGCCTTTCAAATTTGAACTTGGCTGGCTACAGAGAGATGGGTTTCATGAGATGGTTAAGAAGGTTTGGGAAAGGCCAGCTTGGCGGTAGCACTCCCATTTTGAGATGGAATAATAAGATGCGCGCAATGCGCGGACATCTCTCTCGGTTGGGCTGCCCATATGATCGGCATTCTTAAGAAAGAGAAGGCTCGCTTATCAACTTTGATTGATGAGCTAGAGGCGGTTGCCGAGGTAAGACCGTTGTCTCCGCATGAGATTGAACTTAAAAATCAGTCCAATGCGCAGATGGCGAGTCTCCTTCGCGAAGAGGAGCTCAAATGGTATCAACGTTCCAAAGCCCAATTCATTTTGGAAGGAGACTCAAATACGCGATATTTCCATGGTATAGCCAATGGGAGACATCGAAAAAAACGTATTCACTCTCTTACTCAAGATGAAGGGTTGATCGAAAAAAACGTATTCACTCTCTTACTCAAGATGAAGGGTTGATTGAAGGCCATGAGCAACTCAAATCTTAAATTACTAATTATTATAAAGGCTTGTTTGGTCCTCCAGATGAAAGTTCATTTTCTCTAAATGAGGACTTAACAGCCGATATACCCCAAGTTTCTGTTGAAGAAAATGGCTTACTAACTGCACCTTATTCCGAGGAAGAAGTGCGAAGGCTATTTTCCAAATGGAATGCAACAAAGCACCGGGTCCCGATGGTTTTCCAAGTGGAGTTTTATCAAACTTTCGGGATACAATTAAAGCGGATCTTCTAGATTTGTTCGATGCTCGCATATTGGACAACTAGAACTATTTCGTCTAAATTTTGGTGAAGTAATCTTGTTACCGAAAGTTAATGAGGCAGAAAGGATTCAACAATATAGACCTATTTGCCTCTTAAGCATAAGTTTCAAGATTTTCACGAAAGTGGCCACCATTAGACTTAATACGGTTGCGGATCATGTCGTTCGACCATCACAAACTGCTTTCATGCAAGGAAGAAATATCCTTGATGGAGTGGCGGTTTTGCATGAGACAGTACATGAGATGCATACTAAGAAATTAAATGGGGTTATATTAAAATTAGATTTTGAAAAGGCATATGACAAGGTCAAATGCTCTTTTCTTCAACGATACACTCGAGATGAAAGATTTTTCTCCCGAATGGCGCGCTTTAATAAATGATTTCGTGTATGGAGGTAGTGTGGCTATTCGGGTTAATGATGACACCGGCCATTATTTCCAAACACGAAAAGGGTTACGCCAAGGGGATCCGTTATCACCAATGTTATTCAACATTGTGGTGGATATGCTGGCTATACTCATTGAGCGGGCCAAGTCCGATGGTCGGATTGAAGGTGTGATTCCACATCCGGTTGATGGTGGTTTATCTATTCTTCAATATGCCGACGATACAATTTCGTTTATGGATCATGATCTCGAAAAAGCTCACAACCCGGAATTAATTTTGGCGGCTTTTGAGCAGCTTGTCGGGTTTGAAAATCAATTTCCATAAAAGTGAATTGTTCTGCTTTCGGTGATGCCCAAGATGATACAGCTCTTTATACAGAGTTGTTTGGTTGTGGGCAAGGCCAATTTCCTATTCGCTATTTGGGTATTCCGATTCATTATCGGAGACTTACGATAGCTGAATGGAAAATAGTGGAAGAAAGATTACAGAAGCGCCTTAGTAGTTGGAAAGGTAAATTGCTGTCACTCGGGAGGAAGATTGGTACTCATTAATTCGGTATCGACAAATATGGTACCGTATATGTTATCTTTCTTCCTATTGCCAAAAGGAATTCTCGCATAAACTCAATTATTATCGATCCGATTCTTTTGGCAAGGGGACAATGAGAAAAAGAAATACCGATCGGTTAAATGGAGTATAGTTTGTAGTCCCAAAGATCAAGGTGGGCTTGGAGTTCATGACCTGGAGGTCAAGAATTCAGCTCACTTTGGGTAAATGGTTTTTTAAGCTCCTTACCGAGGATGGGATTTGGCAAACTATTCTTCGGAGAAAATATATCGGCTCCAAGACTTTATCCCAAGTGGTTTGGAAACCAGGGGATTCACATTTTTGGGCTGGTCTAATGGCGACAAAAAATGTCTTTTTCGTCATGGAACTTTCTCAATTAAGAATGGAGCACAGATACGGTTCTGGGAAGATGCTTGGTTAGACAATGCACCTCTAAGTGAACAGTATCCTGCGTTGTATAGCATCGTTCATCGCAAAGGAGATACCATTGCTACTGTAATGGCTACCTCTCCACCGAATGTGACGTTCAGACGAGTTTTGCTAGGACAAAGGCTATTGGCATGGAATACCTTAATCCAAAGGCTGGGCGATATTAATCTATCACCTGGTCCAGATGAATTTCGGTGGAACTTACATGTAGATGGCTCTTTCTCGGTCAAATCTTTATACAACGCCATACTTCATTCCGATTTACCAGTTGATAATAATAAGAAAATTTGGAAGATGAAGATACCATTAAAAATAAAAATATTTGGATGGTATCTTCGTCGAGGTGTCATCCTCACCAAAGACAATCTTGTTAAGCGGAATTGGCAAGGAAGTAAGCGATGTGTTTTTTGTCATCATGATGAATCTATTAAACACCTCTTCTTCCAGTGCCAGTTCGCGAGATCTATTTGGTCTATCATCCAAGTAGCGTCTACCTTGTATCCTCCGACTAGTGTGACCAATGTCTTTGGCAATTGGCTTCATGGTATAGATTCAAGGTTCAAGTTGCTTCTTAGGGTGGGGGCGCTAGCAGTTATCTGGGCGCTGTGGCTGAGTAGAAATGACAAGATTTTTAATGATAAAAATTGCTCTTTGTTGCAGGTCATCTACAGATGTACATGTATTTTCCGTTTGTGGTTACCTCTTCAGCGCATGGAGAACCGAGACCTATTTATGGAGGTCTGTACACGGTTGGAGGCTACGGCGAGGGATACTTTTTTCCTACATGGGTGGCAGCATAATCTACGGATTGAAGCCCCTCCCAAACCTTAGGCGTTATATGTTTCATCGTTCCGATATGTATTCCGCCTAGTTTGCTTTTTGTTTGACATCTTTTTTGGACTTAAAGACTCATAAACGGCTGTGTGCATCCTGGATATGCAGAGGCTGGTTGTAATTGCTTATTAAAAGTAATAAAGCATCCTTTATCCAAAAAGGTGAGGAGACACCCGAGGTGGCTGGCCCAGGTGTTCGACCCGGCCGACGCGGTGGCGCTCGCGCTCAGGGAACGCCGGCGGCGCGGATCCCCACTGGTCGCGTGCTTCCTCAGGGACGCGCACGGGGCGGTGGTGAACTCCGACTTACCAGATACGCGCTCAAAGGCGATGCCTTCATGGGGTACCTCTCTGCGCCTGAGCCTCGCCAGCTCCGGCGGCCACCAAAGAAGAAGCCGTGGAGGTCAACTCTGGAAAAAGTTTCAGAGTAGAGTTTTAGCCATCTCGCATTGTAATTACAGAGAAGATGTAATAGAGTTATGCCTCCCTTTCTCTGTAAAATCCGGTGTGCTGTTCTTGAGACTATGTGCTGTAGTTTGTTGGGAACAATGTGCTGCCACCACGGGAAGCTCCTCCTCTTACTTGCTCACTGTTAATCCATAATTTGAAAGATAAGAGGCACAAGGAAAATAGCCAAATAGTAATATGAACATTTTCTAATTGGGCAGCAAAACCAAAATGGGCAACAGCTTGTTAATTAGAAAATGTTGACTACCAAAACCAAATTAATGGGCAACTGATTAGCCATTCAGAGCATTTTTGATGAGCTGAAAATATTAGCCTTCTGTAAAAAAAAATCTATCTATAACTCAAGATTAAATGACTACACTATTGCACATGTAGGAATAGTATCACGGTGCAAACTGCTGGTTAGTAATTCATACAGATTTCAACGCTGAAGTGTCAAACACTTCAGTTGATGTAATTCAGCTAAAAATCTGTATAAAATAATCTCAGGTATAGAGATCCATATGAAACAGAAACACCATTACTAATAATCTAGACAGGCCAGAGATAGATGGCAAATATAATAATCTGAAAATTATCAATTAGTGGCTGCTACACTTCAACCATTGCAGATAGAGCAGAGAATATTTCGTTATTATAAGTGGACTGCTAAGTATATTAAGCTCCCACGATCCTAGGCAGGCAGCTCACCTGCACAAAGCGAAGTTCCTGAAACTAACCGCTAACTGCAGCTCTAGTGGGTTCCTGAAACTTTTTTGCAGGTATTGTCTGAAGTTTTGATTATATCGATCGAGCAGGTCTGAGCATCAGTACAACGTCCGCCCGGAATGCTGCAGGTGCACCGGACGGCGGCGCGCACCATCTATTCTTTGAACAGATTCAGTCAAAATCCTCCAAACTCCAAAACAGTATTGAACTGTAAAGAACCTAGGCTTTTTCTGTCATACCCGGTAATCCAAACTCGAAATCACCTATTGTCCAAAAAAATCGGCAGAGAAACAAGCAGTACTGACACTAAAACCTACCCCAAATCCAATCCCCCGATTTTCATACCCAAGTCAACCCGTCCTCGAGTCCTCTCCACGGAAAGAGCGAAAGGGGTAGCTATTTTAAGGAACCACTGATTGGACAGACGAGCTGATTCAGGGCCTGTTTGTTGTAACTTTTGGAGGCTTTCCACGAAAATAAGCAGCTCAAACGAGCCAAAGGGCTCGGTTGCGCGGTGGGCTTTTCCAAAAGCCAGACGTTTTCCTTCAGATGGGGAAAAGCACCGTTTTAGGTGCTTCCCGAGCTTCCCCGCAAGTCAACCGAAGGAGGTTACAGTTTAGGTCATATCGTTGCTTCAAATTACCGAAAAAATGCCACCACAGGAACAGCCCGGCCCGTGCCAAACCGAGCATTTTCTTGCCCCTCCCGAACACCTGCTCGCTCCCGTGCCGTGCCCCTCCCCCGGGCCGCCCGCCGCCGCCCCCGGGCCACTCGCCGCCGGCCGCTGCCCCTGGACGCCGCTCGCCCCCGGCCGCTGCAGATCGCCGCTCCCCTGGCCGCTCGGGCCGCTGCCCCTGGAAGCCGCTCGCCGCCGGCCGCTGCAGATCGCCGCTCCCCTGGCCGCTCGCCGCCGGCCGCTGCCCCTGGAAGCCGCTCGCCGCCGGCCGCTGCCCCTGGAAGCCGCTCGCCGCCGGCCGCTGCAGATCGCCGCTCCCCTGGCCGCTCGCCGCCGGCCGCTGCAAAAAAACAACTAGTTAAATACAGAATATTAAATGAGTGTGTATTTTATGGAATATTGAATTAGTGTGTATTTTATAAAGTGTGTATTTTATACTTACATATAGTCTAGCTTTGTTTCAATACATACATGTGCTACCAAACACACCCTACATGAATGTAAGGGTGTTTCAGACAATTCAACAGTTTACAGCCAGATAGCCAGCTGGTTTGCCAAAGACTTCCACTCAGAAAAGCAGCTTCTCCTAGACAGCAGCTTTTCTGCAAAGCACCCACAGCCAGCCACAGCCAGCCACAACAAACAGGCCCTCAGCTGCCCATCTTGGAGAGACGAGCGGAGCACAAGATCAGAGACAAGCAGAGACAAACGGAGTGGCTTGACCACGGCCAGGTGCCAGCTCCCCAAAAGCGTTGCCTACACGTGGACCAAAACCGCCCTCTAAAACAACTATTAGCTTCAAAAACCGCTTGAAAGGGGTATTTAACCGGTAAGTCATACTTAAGGGGGTTATGTGCTCCACTTTAAACTTGAGGGGGTTAAACGTCCCAAACCTCAAACCTGAGGGGGTTATGTGGACTTCTTCCGTGACATCTATAAAGAAATGCAGTGACATCTCGAATTTGTAGTTATTTGTGCTTACATCTTCACCTAGTTTCAAAATTAATCCTGATGGATACAACTTTTTGTGTGTGTGTTAGCATCTTCACCTAGTGACATTTTCCCAATTGGATGTTACTACCATGTTTGCTTTCATCCACCTCACGTTTACTCGTGATGGAGCATAGTTTACTTATGGATACATAAATTTTGTGTGTGCTAACATCTTCATCCAGTGACATTTTCTTGCAATTGGATGAGGATTAGACTTCTGATGGAACATAGTTTGTTCGATGTATTGACAGAGCATAGTGACATTTTCAATTGGTTTGTCACTATCAATTTTGTTGCTAACATCTAGTTGGATTATACTTGCTTGAGCCTTAGGTTCGTACGTGTGGTGTCATGCTTCATGCAGTGACATTTTGAATCGGTCGTCACTACCATATTTTTTCGAAAACATCTAGTTGGGGGTACACTTTTGCTGCATCCAGAGGTTCCGAAGTTTGTTGACATGCTCCACGCAGTGACATTCCCAATTGGTTGTCGCTGCCATATTTTTCCAAAAACATCTAGTTGGGGTACACTTTGTTGTATCCATAGGTTCTGACGTGTGTTGACATGCTCCACTCGCAGTGAAATTTTTTCAACCGGTTCGTTACTATAAATTTTTGCTAACAACTGATCTAACTATACTAACATCTTCTTAGTCTGCAGTTTATAATACAAATTACTCGTACCATTGTGTGTTCAAACCCTTAATATGACTCTTTTTTGAGTTTTAGAAGATTTTCCTTAGAATGGATAAATATAGGACACCTTCTCTGTCTCGTTTTGTTCTGGAACAACTAGGTGTCCAACCTGGTCCATCAGAAGACTTATTCATGGTTAGGACTATGTTCGGTCATTCACCTGATGGCATTTATGCGGCAAAACATGTGTTCAGCTATGTAGTCACGAGCTGGTTTATTTACACTATCAACAAGGCGATAGAAGCTCAAATTATTGTTAGGTGCCATGTCCCAAGTGACGCACAGAGGTGGGACGAGGAGAATGTCACTTTCAAATTTGATGACAAGCTAATCAGGATTTACAAAATAAATTTTGTAAATCTTGCTCCCGGATGATCAAGATGTTTTATCATACCCAAGAATCAAGGTTTTCCCTGCTTTCCTGGAGAAAAAACAAGAAGGTGGATACCCGATTGGTTTTAGTGATGTTACTGAAGATATGGAAAAAGATATGAACCCACACATGTCAGATACAACTATGAAGATGTTGGGGGTAGCAGTAGGTGAAGTTGAAGGAATCATTCAAGGGTCTCTTCACATTTGATGTTCAAGTTCATATATGATGTTCAAGTTGTTCCATTCAAGGGTCTCTTCACATTTGATATCGATCAGGATAAAAGCATGTATATGAAGTTTACTCGCAAACAAGATGCAGATTACATGGCAAACAACCACTTCTTCTTTGCTCGACACATGATTAAATTCTACAAACTCAATAGTCTGCACAAGAAGAACAATCATTTTGACAAGTCCAAGATTTCACAAATTTTAGGAAGAAGCAATTTGAATGACCCGTGGAAGAACATCCAAGCGTCGTACAGCTTAGTACTATAGGTTTTTATTAGTACGTACTTTTGTAGACTAAGTATGTTTTTGATCACTGATGTTGTACTATAACCTACTTATCAAATAGGACACTGGGAGAATGCTCCTAGTCTTTTTATTTTTTAGCCTTTTGGTCTTTTTGTAATGCACCATGTGCGACTCCAACACAACTTCTTCGGTTTAGAGGACGTTGCACAATAATAAATCTAATATGTGTTCTAATTTCTTCCTATTTGGATACTTTTTTTTTTTGGATCAGACTGCATTTTATTATTACAGTCAATTATTTTATTTTAATTGTTTCTTCACTACTTCTGAGTGAACTAATTTTCCCTGGATTTTTGAATAGGCATCAATGACAAAGTCAAGCAGCAACATGAAAAATAAGTCCGCCAAGAAACACTCAAAGCTCAGTATTATGTGAAGGAAGCTTACACTTAAGCCTCGGATTTCACCAGTTCACTGTAAGATAGAGATTGAAGAAAAAGAAAAAGTAGAAGACATTGATGAGGAAGCTAATCTTGTGATGGAAGAAGAAGATTTCCAGAATGATACCACTGCACCAGAAGTACCTTTGGTTTTGTCACAGGCAAGATACTATTTTGCACATAAGTTATCTTCAAGTTTGACAAAAAGAATGTAATTATTAATTGTGTAACTTCCAATAATAGTATCTGCATGTAACATACTAAATGATGTCCCAACACTAAAATTTCACAACTGCTTCTCCCTTTTTGGTTTGGCAAAACAATTTTTGCAAATGCTTCTGATTAATAAACACTTCTTCCTATTTGCTAGGAGAAAAGGATGAAGTTGCTACAACGCGCGTCGCCAATGAAACTGATCAGGTTATATCCAAGCATATCATTTGATCATAAGACCATGATAAGGAATTAATACTATGGTGGACTGTTGGAAATCAAGTGTTCAAAGCTACAGCCTGATATGTGCAAATTCCTAATGGAAAGCTTTGACACAACATCTTGTTGTTTGGTATTCCCTGGTCGAGGTTCCATACCCATCAGTGAAGACTCTGTGCATCACGTTATCGGAGTTCCTCGACGAAAATAGAAGTACTCTATGAGATAAATATTGATGCAATAAAGTTCATGAAAGAGGAGATTGGAGTTGCAGGAAAGAAGCAACCAACAATCAAATCCTTAGAGAAGAAGCTTCTCACAATGAAGAAAGCTGAAAGCAAGTACCTTAGACTATCCATCACATATGCGATGTGCTCTGTGTTAGCACCTACAACAGGTGTACACATAAGCCCAAAGATATACCCTTCGCTTATTAACATAAAACAAGCAAAAAATCTAAATGTCTGCAAGTTTGTGATAACAATGATTCAGGAAGCAACTCAGTCAAGTTCAGAAAAGGCGATTCTGAAGTCATGCATGATGTACATCATGGTAATTTTATTGCAACTTTTTATGCACTGATCATAGAATTTTCATTATAGGAAATAATTATTAACCTATTGGACCTTTTCCTTACATATTTTTTCTCTACACATATGCCACCAGGTTAAATATCTAGATTCATTGGACCTACCAGATATGGACATTAGCGCAGAAGGGACATGAGTGTCTGTTTGAACAAACGCAATGGTGAGGAAAGCGATTATGCTGGATACAGCAGATGATGGGTCATTTGGCAATGCACCGGTTAGGTCATAGAGAATTTTAACTAGTAATTCTATCCTTGTTATTTTTTCCACCAAATATTGGTTGAATTTTTGGGCTTCTATTTTTTTTGTTTCTCCATGTTTATTTGCGTGTGAAGTTAAAACCTGAATTTGCATACACTTATGCATCGGAAAAAAACGACACACGTTCAGATCCTATTGGGGATGATAGAACCAACATAGAACTCAACAACCAAGGCCATGAGTCAAGTGATAGAGATGAATCTATGCAACAGTCACATGCACATTGACGATGACTTAAATGCAGAACATCAAGGCCAAAGCAATACTGAATTCTTTCCAGACCAAGTGGGAGGAAAGTTTGATGACATAAAGGAAGAAAAATATGAAAATGCAAAATCAGATGAGTACAGCGACGGACAAAGCATTGTTTTCGCAGACCCGGATGTTATTGACAAATTCATCAGCCACAATGCACCAGCTAACTGCACTGAGCACGTAAGCCCAAAAAACACCCTTCTCTGCTTTCTCATTTTACATCCTTTTCTAGCTAAAAAATAAAATACTAATTCTTATTAATTGAAGTTACTACCGAATAGGATGTCAACTCCGTTTTCACTTTGTGCTCCTACAACTACCTGGTTCCATGTTACATCTTATGGAAATCACATGTTTCCTGAAGAACACCAGGGAATTTACTATTCATCATTTTTACATCATTTATTTAAAGCAATAAAATCTAAAATTGTTATTTAATAGAAGTTACAACTAAAGAGGATGTTCCCTAAATTTTTTTTAGGGAACAACTATGGATTTCCTCAACATATGTAACATCCCTGTTTTAGCAAACCCTAATTAGGATTTGTTTTGTGCATCATGAGCATCATATAAATGCATTAAGAAAAATCTTCATTTTAAAATTTAAGTGGAAACCCTAATGTATGCAAACTTTTCTCTGTTTTAAATTCTCCCAAATGGTTTCAAATCTTGAAAACCAAAATTTGTGGAACCTCAAATATAATCAGAAGGGCCACTAAATATTTTACATAAAGTCTAGAGTTATTTTTGAACTTCAAAAGGTTGTAAAACTATTAAAAGGATTAGATTTGGTGCTGTTTTAAAGTTTCTAGGGGAATCCCCAATTTCCAGGGGGGTTTTCAGAAGATGGCCATCTTCTTCCTCTCTCCTACTGGAAACACCTCGGTGGCTTCCTCCCTGCCGCCCGATGCCGCGGGTGGTCGGGATGGCTCCCGCTGCCCCCAAGCGCCTATAAGGCCTCGCCGCCGCAGGGCAAACCCTAGGCCGCCCCTTCTTCCCTCTCTTTCTTTTTCTCTGCGAGCTCCACCCAAACCCTAGCTCCGGCCATCTCGCCTCGCCGCCGTTCTGCTCCTCCCCGCGTCCAGCTGAGAAGCCCTGGAGCTCCGCCGCAGCCCCCATGTTCTTCCCCGCCTCGCAGCGCAAGGAGGGGAGCCCTCCACCGCCCGAATCGAGCTCGCCGGTCACCGGCAGTAGCCGAAACTCACCGGCGTTTCCGAGCTCCTCCAACCCTGCCATCTTCACTGCCATGCTCAGGTTGAGCCCTTGATACTCCCAGTAGCCCTGCCTTGCTTTCTAGCTCGCTGTAGGGCTGCCGCATCGTGCCTCTACGAGCTCCGCCGCTCGGCATCGCCGCCGGCGCTGCTCCGGCCACCTCCAGGGGGCGGCGCCACCACCAGGTGGTTCGCCTCGCTCTCCTCCCCCGAACGTGCCCTTCTGCGCGTCCTTTCACGTGTCGCAGCGCCGCCGCTTGATGGTCACCGGCGGTTGCTGATGTCTACGCACGCTTCTATTCCTGTAGACAGTGTTGGGCCTCCAAGAGCAGAGGTTTGTAGAACAGCAACAAGTTTCCCTTAAGTGAATCAGCCAAGGTTTATCGAACTCAGGGGGTAGAGGACAAAGATATCCCTCTGAAGCAACCCTGCAATCACGATACAAGAAGTCTCTTGTGTCCCCAACACACCCAATACACTTGTCAGATGTATAGGTGCACTAGTTCAGCGAAGAGATAGTGAAATACAAGTAGTATGGATGTATATGAGTGGTAATAGCAATCTGAATAAAATATGGCAGCGAGTAAACATGCAGTAGAACAGTAAATAAACGGAGTTTCGATATTTGGAAACAAGGCCTAGGGATCATACTTTCACTAGTGGACACTCTCAACATTGATCACATAACTAAATAAACAAATACTACTTTCTCTACACTCTCTTGTTGGATGACAAACACCATTCATTGTGTAGGGCTACAAGAGCTCCCTCAAGCCGGAGTAAACAAGCTCCACAACATTCGGTGTTCATATTTAAGTAACCTTAGAGTGCATAATAGACCATTGCAATTATACTGAGTACTAACATAGCATGCACACTGTCACCGTCGAGCTATGAAAGGGGGAATAGATCGCATCAATACTATCATAGTAATAGTTAACTTCATAATCTACAAGAGATCACAATCATAACCTACGCCAAGTACTACATGATGCACACACCGTCAACATTACATCATGGAGGAGGAATAGAGTACTTTAATAACATCACTAGAGTAGCACATAGATGATATTCAACTAGATCACAAAGCTCATGATCACATAAAGATCACATGAGAGAGAGAGATGAACCACATAGCTACGGTACAGCCCTTAGCCTCGGGGAGAACTACTCCCTCCTCATCATAAGAGACAAGCAGCGTTGATGGAGATGGTGGTGGTGTCGATGGAGATGCCTTCCGGGGGCACTTCCCCGTCCGGCGGCGTGCCGGAACAGAGACTTCTGTCCCCCGAATCTTGGCTTCGCGATGGCGGCGGCTCTGGAACTTTTCTCGTATCGTGGCTTATTCGTATCGAAGATTTAGGTCAGGGAGGCTTATATAGGCGAAGAGTCGGAGTCGGAAGGGGTCTGGGGGTCCCACACACCAGGCCCCCCCCTCTGGCCGCGCCGCCACCATGTGTGGGGGCCCTGGGCCTCCCCTCTGGTCCATCTTCGGTGTTCTGGAAGCTTCGTGGAAATATAAGATCGTGGGCCTTGATTTCGTCCAATTCCGAGAATATTTCCGTGTAAGATTTCCGAAACCAAAAACAGCGAGAAAACGAGAACCGGCTCTTCGGCATCTCGTTAATAGGTTAGTGCCGGAAAATGCGTAAATATGACATAAAGTGTGTATAAAACATGTGAGTATCATCATAAAAGTAGCATGGAACATAAGAAATTATAGATACGTTTGAGACGTATCAAGCATCCCCAAGCTTAGTTCCTACTCGCCCTCGAGTAGGTAAACGATAACAAGGATAATTTCTGAAGTGACATGCTATCATAATTTTGATCAATACTATTGTAAAGCATATGAGATGAATGCAGCGATTCGAAGCAATGGTGAAGACAATGAATAAACAACTGAATCATATAGCAAAGACTTTTCATGAATAGTATTTTCAAGACAAGCATCAATAAGACTTGCATAAGAGTTACTCATAAAGCAATAGATTCTTAGTAGAAAGCTTTGAAACAACACAAGGGAAGATATAAGTTTCAGCGGTTGCTTTCAACTTCAACATGTATATCTCATGGATAATTGTCAACACAAAGTAATATAACAAGTGCAATAGGTAAACATGTAAGAATCAATGCACACAGTTCACACAAGTGTTTGCTTCTAAGATAGAAAGAATAGGTAAACTGACTCAACAATAAAGTAAAAGATTGGCCCTTCGCAGAGGCAAGCATGGATTACTATATTTGTGCTAGAGCTTTTCATTTTGAAAACAAGAAACAATTTTGTCAACGGTAGTAATAAATCATATGTGTTATGTATAAGACATCCTATAAGTTGCAAGCCTCATGCATAGTATACCAATAGTGCTCGCACCTTGTCCTAATTAGCTTGGATTAACATGGATTATCATTGCATAACATATGTTTCAACCAAGTGTCACAAAGGGGTACCTCTATGCCGCCTGTACAAAGGTCTAAGGAGAAAGCTCGCATTGGATTTCTCGCTTTTGATTATTCTCAACTTAGACATCCATACCGGGACAACATAGACAACGAGATAATGGACTCCTCTTTAATGCATAAGCATTCAACAACAGATAATATTCTCATAAGAGATTGAGGATTGATTGTCCAAACCGAAACTTCCACCATGAATCATGGCTTTAGTTAGCGGCCCAATGTTCTTCTCTAACAATATGCATACTCAAACCATTTGATCATGAAAATCGCCCTTACTTCGGACAAGACGAACATGCATAGCAACTCACATGATATTCAACAAAGGTAAAAGTTGATGGCGTCCCCGAAACATGGTTACCGCTCAACAAGCAACTTATTAAGAAATAAGATACATAAGTACATATTCTTCACCACAATAGTTTTTAAGGCTATTTTTCCCATGAGCTATATATTGCAAAGACAAAGGATAGAATTTTTAAAGGTAGCACTCAAGTAATTTACTTTGGAATGGCAGAGAAATACCATGTAGTAGGTAGGTATGGTGGACACAATTGGCATAGTTTTTGGCTCAAGGATTTGGATGCACGAGAAGAATTACTCTCAATACAAGGCTAGGCTAGCAAGGTTGTTTGAAGCAAACTCAAGTATAAAACGGTGCAGCAAAACTTACATTAGCACATATTGCAAGCATTATAAGACTTTACATCGTCTCCTTGTTGTTCAAACACCTTAACCAGAAAATATCTAGACTCTAGAGACCAATCATGCAAACCAAATTTTAACAAGCTCTATGTAGTTCTTCATTAATGGGTGCAAAGTACATGATGCAAGAGCTTAAACATGATCTATATGAGCACAACAATTGCCAAGTATCAAATTATTCAAGACATTATACCAATTACCACATGAAGCATTTTCTGTTTCCACCAAATAGCGATGAACGAAGCAGTTTCAACCTTCGCCATGAACATTAAAAGTAAAACTAAGAACACTAGTGTTCATATGAACGAGCGGAGCGTGTCTCTCTCCCACACATGGATTGCTAGGATCCGAGTTTATTCAAACAAAAACAAAAATAAAGGCACACAGACGCTCCAAGTAAAGCACATAAGATGTGACGGAATAAAAATATAGTTTCACTAGAGGTGACCTGCTAAGTTGTCGATGAAGAAGGGGATGCCTTGGGCATCCCCAAGCTTAGATGCTTGAGTTTTCTTGAAATATGCTGGGATGAACCACGGGGGCATCCCCAAGCTTAGACTTTTCACTCTTCTTGATCATATTGTATCATCCTCCTCTCTTGACCCTTGAAAACTGTAATATCCCAGGTATTGGGGTTAAAAAAAAATAGAGGAACAGATGTGTGCATTGCATTCATGCATAGAAAATCTGGGGAATTTTCGCGCTTTAAAGTAAAACAGTCCA
>NC_061508.1:33530205-33634228 GCF_022539505.1 Lolium rigidum | reverse complement strand
TTTAGTCCCCCAAGCATTGAGGAGAAAATTTACTTTGATGATACTTTGCCTCCTATTTATGATGATTATAATGATAGTAGTCTTTTGTTACCACCTGTTATGGAGGATAAATTTGATTATGATTACAATATGCCTCCTATATTTGATGATGAGAATAATAATGATAGCTACTTTGTTGAATTTGCTCCCACTACAACTAATAAAATTGATTATGCCTATGTGGAGAGTAATAATTTTATGCATGAGACTCATGATAAGAATGCTTTATGTGATAGTTATATTGTTGAGTTTGCTCATGTTGCTACTGAAAGTTATTATGAGAGAGGAAAATATGGTTGTAGAAATTTTCATGTTACTAAAATGCCTCTCTATGTGCTGAAATTTTTGAAGCTACACTTATTTTATCTTCCTATGCTTGTCACTTTGCTCTTCATGAACTTGTTTATTTACAAGATTCCTATGCATAGGAAGCATGTTAGACTTAAATGTGTTTTGAATTTGCCTCTTGATGCTCTCTTTTGCCTCAAATACTATTTCTTGCGAGTGCATCATTAAAGCTGCTGAGCCCATCTTAATGGCTATAAAGAAAGAACTTCTTGGGAGATAACCCATGTGTTATTTTGCTACAGTACTTTGTTTTATATTTGTGTCTTGGAAGTTGTTTACTACTGTAGCAACCTCTCCTTATCTTAGTTTTGTGTTTTGTTGTGCCAAGTAAAGTCGTTGATAGAAAGGTTGATACTAGATTTGGATTACTGCGCAGAAACAGATTTCTTTGCTGTCACGAATCTGGGTCTAATTCTCTGTAGGTAACTCAGAAAATTAAGCCAATTTACGTGAGTGATCCACAGATATGTACGCAACTTTCATTCAATTTGAGATTTTTCATTTGAGCAAGTCTGGTGGCCTAATAAAATCCATCTTTACGGACTGTTCTGTTTTGACAGATTCTGCCTTTTTATTTCGCATTGCCTCTTTCGCTATGTTGGATGAATTTCTTCGATCCATTAATGTCCAGTAGCTTTATGCAATGTCCAGAAGTGTTAAGAATGATTGTGTCACCTCTGAACATGTTAATTTTTATTGAGCACTAACCCTCTAATGAGTTGTTTCGAGTTTGGTGTGGAGGAAGTTTTCAAGGATCAAGAGAGGAGTATGATGCAATATGATCAAGGAGAGTGAAAACTCTAAGCTTGGGGATGCCCCGGTGGTTCACCCCTGCATATTCTAAGAAGACTCAAGCGTCTAAGCTTGGGGATGCCCAAGGCATCCCCTTCTTCATCGACAACATTATCAGGTTCCTCCCCTGAAACTATATTTTTATTCCGTCACATCTTATGCACTTTGCTTGGAGCCTCGGTTTGTTTTTGTTTTTGTTTTGTTTGAATAAAATGGATCCTAGCATTCACTTTGTGGGAGAGAGACACGCTCCGCTGTAGCATATGGACAAATATGTCCTTAGGCTCTACTCATAGTATTCATGGCGAAGTTTCTTCTTCGTTAAATTGTTATATGGTTGGAATTGGAAAATGATACATGTAGTAACTCTAAAATGTCTTGGATAATTTGATACTTGGCAATTGTCGTGCTCATGTTTAAGCTCTTGCATCATATACTTTGCACCCATTAATGAAGAAACACTTAGAGCTTGCTAAATTTGGTTTGCATATTTGGTTTCTCTAGAGTCTAGATAACATCTAGTATTGAGTTTTGAACAACAAGGAAGACGGTGTGGAGTCTTATAATGTTTACAATATGACTTTTATGTGAGTTTTGCTGTACCGTTCATCCTTGTGTTTGTTTCAAATAACCTTGCTAGCCTAAACCTTGTATCGAGAGGGAATACTTCTCATGCATCCCAAATACTTGAGCCAACCACTATGCCAATTGTGTCCACCATACCTACCTACTACATGGTATTTATCCGCCATTCCAAAGTAAATTGCTTGAGTGCTACCTTTAAAATTCCATCATTCACCTTTGCAATATATAGCTCATGGGACAAATAGCTTAAAAACTATTGTGGTATTGAATATGTACTTATGCACTTTATCTCTTATTAAGTTGCTTGTTGTGCGATAACCATGTTTCGGGGACGCCATCAACTATTCTTTGTTGAATATCATGTGAGTTGCTATGCATGTCCGTCTTGTCCGAAGTAAGAGAGATCTACCACCTTAATGGTTGGAGCATGCATATTGTTAGAGAAGAACATTGGGCCGCTAACTAAAGCCATGATTCATGGTGGAAGTTTCAGTCTTGGACATATATCCTCAATCTCATATGAGAATAATAATTGTTGCCACATGCTTATGCATTAAAGAGGAGTCCATTATCTGTTGTCCATGTTGTCCCGGTATGGATGTCTAAGTTGAGAATAATCAAAAGCGAGAAATCCAAAGCGAGAAATCCAAAATGCGAGCTTTCTCCTTAGACCTTTGTACAGAGCGGCATGGAGGTACCCCATTGTGACACTTGGTTAAAACATGTGCATTGCAAAGATCCGGTAGTCCAAGCTAATTAGGACAAGGTGCGGGCACTATTAGTATACTATGCATGAGGCTTGCAACTTGTAAGATATAATTTACATAACTCATATGCTTTATTACTACCGTTGACAAAATTGTTTCATGTTTTCAAAATAAAAGCTCTAGCACAAATATAGCAATCGATGCTTTCCTCTTTGAAGGACCATTCTCTTTACTTTTATGTTGAGTCAGTTCACCTATCTCTCTCCACCTCAAGAAGCAAACACTTGTGTGAACTATGTATTGATTCCTACATATTTGCATATTGCACTTGTTATATTACTCTATGTTGACAATTATCCATGAGATATACATGTTACAAGTTGAAAGCAACCGCTGAAACTTAATCTTCCTTTGTGTTGCTTCAATGCCTTTACTTTGATTTATTGCTTTATGAGTTAACTCTTATGCAAGACTTATTAATACTTGTCTTGAAGTACTATTCATGAAAAGTCTTTGCTTTATGATTCACTTGTTTACTCATGTCATTACTATTGTTTTGATCGCTGCATTCACTACATATGTTTACAAATAGTATGATCAAGGTTATGATGGCATGTCACTTCAGAAATTATCTTTGTTATCGTTTTACTCGCTCGGGACGAGCGTAAACTAAGCTTGGGGATGCTTGATACGTCTCCGACGTATCGATAATTTCTTATGTTCTATGCCATATTATTGATGATACCTACATGTTTTATGCACACTTTATGTCATATTCGTGCATTTTCTCGGAACTAACCTATTAACAAGATGCCGAAGTGCCGTTCTCGTTTTCTCGCTGTTTTTGGTTTCGAAATCCTAGTAACGAAATATTCTCGGAATTGGACGAAACGAAGACCAAGGGGCCTATTTTGCCACGAACCTTCCGAAGACCGAAGAGCATACGAAGTGGGGCCACGAGGTGGCCAAACCACATGGCGGCGCGGCCACGGGGGCCCGCGCCGCCCTGTGGTGTGGGCCCCTCGTCGACCCCCGACTCGCCCTTCCGCCTACTTAAAGCCTCCGTCGCGAAACCCCCGACACGAAAAACCACGATACGGAAAACCTTCCGCAGCCGCCGCCATCGCGAAGCCAAGATCCGGGGACAGAGTCTCCGTTCCGGCACCCGCCGGAGCGGGGAAGTGCCCCGGAAGGCTTCTCCATCGACACCGCTGCCATCTCCACCGCCATCTTCATCACCGCTGCTGCTCCCATGAGGAGGGAGTAGTTCTCCATCGAGGCTCGGGGCTGTACCGGTAGCTATGTGGTTAATCTCTCTCCTATGTACTTCAATACAATAATCTCATGAGCTGCCTTACATGATTGAGATTCATATGATGATGCTTGTAATCTAGATGTCACTATGCTAGTCAAGTGAGTTTTACTTATGTGATCTCCGGAGACTCCTTGTCCCACGTGTGTAAAGGTGACAAGTGTGTGCACCGTGTGGGTCTCTTAGGCTATATTTCACTGAATACTTACTCACCGTTATGAATGGCGTAGTGAAGTGCTTATTTATATCTCTTTATGATTGCAATGTGTTTTGTATCACAATTTATCTATGTGCTACTCTAGTGATGTTATTAAAGTAGTTTATTCCTCCCGCACGGTGTAATGGTGACAGTGTGTGCATCCGTGTTAGTACTTGGCGTATGCTATGATCATGATCTCTTGTAGATTGTGAAGTTAACTATTGCTATGATAGTATTGATGTGATCTATTCCTCCTACGTGGCGTGAAGGTGACAGTAGTGCATGCTATGTTAGTACTTGGTTTAGTCGTGTTGATCTTTCTTGCACTCTAAGGTTATTTAAATATGAACATTGAATTGTGGAGCTTGTTAACTCCGGCATTGAGGGTTCGTGTAATCCTACGCAATGTGTTCATCATCCAACAAGAGTGTAGAGTATGCATTTATCTATTCTCGTTATGTGATCAATGTTGAGAGTGTCCACTAGTGAAAGTCTAATCCCTAGGCCTTGTTCCTAAATATCGCTATCGCTGCTTGTTTACTCGTTTTACTGCGTTACTACTCGCTGTGTTACTGCTGCTTGTTTACTATCCCTGGGCAAAGCACTTTTCCGGTGTCGTTGCTACTACTTATTCATACCACCTCGTATTTCACTATCTCTTCGCCGAACTAGTGCACCTATTAGGTGTGTTGGGGACACAAGAGACTTCTTGCTTTGTGGTTGCAGGGTTGCATGAGAGGGATATCTTTGACCTCTTCCTCCCCGAGATCGATAAACCTTGGGTGATCCACTTAAGGGAAACTTGCTGCTGTTCTACAAACCTCTGCTCTTGGAGGCCCAACACTGTCTACAAGAATAGAAGCTCCCGTAGACATCATGGGCTCTTGTTTGAATATGAAATTCTTGGTGCGGTTTTTCCTCAAATACATATCTCTATATCTTATTTGGGACACCGTTTGCTTCAAGTTATTCTAATCATTGTCGTGCGTGATAGTGTGACTAGTTGAAGTTATCAAGAATCTTCATCCGTGCATAGTGCATAATTCTATATACTTATCCTATGCCTTTTATTGTGAAGTTGATCCTTACTATCATTGTCAATACTCCACCGGAAATTATTTCCAATATACTCATTGTCTTTGACAATTGATAATCTTGTATGTGGTTGAATTTTTGGATCATCTTCACCTTGGATTGTTTCTTACTTCCTTATTTTATTTCCAAGAAATCTTTGTTGCTCCCATATGTCTTCCTTGTTCCTTTTCGAAAAATCTTTTGATAAAACCCCTTGATTCATATCAAGTGGTTGTTTTGGAATACATACCTTTTCTCTTACGGTACATTGTGCCATTGTGAAAAATGTAGTGGGTTTGGTTTATTTGTTCGAACCTTGCTCTTTTGGGGAGTTTGCTATCTCATTCCTTCTTACATATTTCATTAGCTTGAATGAGATAAATCTTTGAGCATGTTTGCTTTATTTCATCCTCTATGCTCAATGGTTTCTTCTTAGTTCATTTGTTGAACTTTGTTGAACAAATCTTTTGAGATTTGCTTCTAAGATATAACTTGGACAACAAATTTGTTTTGTGGCATCTCTATGCCTTATTTAATTCTTTTGGTGTTTTGTCCAAAGTATATCTTTCTTGGATATTTAAAGGTTTTGGTGCATGCTTATATGTAATTTGTTTATACTTGTAGCATGCTTGCTTTCTTTTGATCCATTATGTAGGATATACTCCATCAAATCCTAAATGGCTAAGATGTGCATGAAATTCAAACTTCATCTAAATATGCACATGTTTATATGGAGTGTGTCCTATATATTGTGGTTAGTCTAACCATGTTGGACCCAATAAGTTTGGGGACCAAGATGTACTTGAATAATGTTTTAAGTACATTGGAGATGCAATGGAGGCTTGTCTCATCTATAAGGAAGGTGTTGTCACCATATGAGAATTGGAGTCAAGCTAGGATGATCGATGAACTCTTATCTACTACATCAAGCCATTGCTATCTCGGTAACAAGTATCTTATTCATGCATTCTCATATAGCATCCAACCTCTTGTAGGTTGTATCTTGGCATGAAATTATTTATTTCAAAAATATTGCGATTCTTGAAAACTCATTTTTAAAGTAAAACTTTTTATTGTACATTTGAGTAATTTGAGAAGATGCATATGTTGGGAATATATATACATCATGTTTATGATTCACCTACCCAAATATGCCCTCTAGCAATTTATTGCATATCAATTCCTCAAAGAGCTCTTATGTGCAATATTGATGAAATTGCGAAATAAATCCATATTTATGATACTTGTTGCCTTTCTCAAAACACTCCAACTAGCTCTATTTCCCTTATTGTTAGTTGTGATGTTTTTGAGGTTTAACTTGATTGAAGTTCATTCATATACCATAAGTGAAAATTGGAGCCATAGGCTATATATGCTTCTTAAGCAAACATCCTTTGGTATATTTTATGACTTCATCTTGGATATCTTGTCTTATCTATTTTTTTAACCTCTTGTGTGTGCATGTTTCTTTATGGATCACTTTGTCCACTTTAGAAACTCATATACATAAGAGCGTTAATCCATCATCTTGATATCCTTGTTCTTTGCCGACCATCTTTTACCCCTTTTGTTTTTAGTGGGTTGGTAAAGAAAATTTATGAGTGCTTGGTTTATTTATTTTCTTCATGCACTCATATCTCGTAATTGTTGGACTAAAGTTGTTCTTGATAAGCATACTCTCTTTATCTTAGTTGTGTTCTAAATGATATATAGGGAGTGAGGATTCCACGTTTGTGCATATTGTATTCAAATGCAAACATTATAAATTGTACACGAACCTTGGGGAGCTTTCTTATTTTTAGAGCACTATATCTCTCTTATCATGATATCTTTGTTTGTCCAATTGGATCTTCGATTGCTTGCTTTATTTGTTGAAGCTCACCTCACCATGTTATCTTTATGCAATCTTTGATCCTCAATATAGTTTGATTTCCTTCAAGTATTCATCATTGGATATGTGCACTTGATTCCACTCAAATTATGAGAAGTGCACACTTTGGGGAGGAACTCACATTATATTGGCCTTCTAAATTTTTCACCCATTTTGACAATCGATGCCAATGGGGGAGAAGTTTAGAGGGTTTAAGGGAATGGTTTTATACTTAAGTTTGGTTTGTGCTTAGGTGTTTTGCCTCTCATGCATTCCATATTTATATGTCTTGCATGGTTGTATATATATAGTGGAAACTATCCCAAAGGTTAATCTTGACAATGTATGCAATGAATTCATGTTCATCACACGTGCATACATTGTGGGGGAGTTTTCTCTATATATATTGGTTCTACTCACATCCATTGCATTTGTTGTAGTTGTGTGAGTAGAGCCGGTTTTGATATGGGCTAGTAGCTTTGTGTTACTTGACCATATCAAATACAACCTCTTGTATACAACTTATTCTCGGATAAGTTGCGTACTTGTCACTAATATTCATTATATAAACCCTCTTATTGTGGTTGTCATCAATTACCAAAATGGGGGAGATTGTAAGGGTACATTGCCCCTATGTGTGGCTTTGGTAATTAATGACAACCCCTATGGACTAATGTTTTCATTGAGTTTATATGAAGGAATATTCCATAGGTACTACTTGCTCTCCATGCGTTGGATTCAAGTATGGATGCCATGAAGATAAAGGTATATCTTGTGTATTGGCATCAAGATCATCGGTATGAAGATATATATATGTGATATGATCAATAAGAAGAAATGAAGATGGAGTTCTTATGTGGAACTCAATATTAGCCATGCTCTATCTTATGTGAGTATGTGAAGATACAAGGTTGAGTTGGGCAAGTTCAAGATGAGCGTCTCAAGTGAATCACATACTTGAAGCTTGCCGTCCATTTGATGATAATGGACTTGTGAAAATGTGCATCAATGGAGCTTTCCCATCATAGTGTACGGGGGAGCATTTGCGAGTCTTCACGAATCAACATTGATCAAGAGAGGCATTCCGGCTTGAGTGAAGCTTGAAGAGTTATCATCAAGATCAAGCGGGATGCGCAAGGCAAAGGTATGGCCTTGCTAGGTTTTCCTTTTACCGGTCTCAAGGTGGATGTTGGGAGACCGGATTATAGGATAGATAGCCGCACTATTAAGAGGGGCTTTCGGTTGAGTAACTTGATCACATCGTCTTAGGGAGCTCAACCTCTTGCATACTTTGCATATCCTTATTGCTTCTTGGTGTTTCTCTATGTGAGGTTCTTGAGCTTGTTGCTAGTTTTACAACAAGCCCAAGTTCATCGAAAACGGAGTTCGCATGCATCTTCTATTGCGTTTTCGAGGTTGGGTGATTTTACCGGTTATTCATGATATAAGGTTCTACCCTTTTATATTCATGATAAAATCCCCTCCTACAGTTTCTTGAGTTTGGACTTTCTATTGGATGGCATTTGTTATTATCTTTCCAACGGAATTTGTTTCATGTCAATCGGAGTTCGGGAGCAATAGTTATTAAAGAAAAGATAAAAGAAGAAAAAGAAAAGGAAAAGAAAAAAAGGGGAAGGCCCCGGTTGCCGCCCGGCCTGCCGGGCCGCACGCCGGCCCACCCGGTCCGCACCGGGCGCCAACCGGACCGGGCGGCCACCGGCCCACGCGCCGGGCAGCCCAGCCACCCTTCCGGTCCGACCGGACATTTAACCGGGCCGCCACCCCGTCCGGCCCACGCTCCCGTCGCGCCCCCGCGCGGCCTGCGCTCCGCGCCGCTCGGCGCTGCTGGGCCGCCGTCGCCCACGCGGCCTGGGCCGCTCCCCCGCGCGGCCTGAGGCATTTCCGCCGCCCAGCGCGCTTCTGCCCCGCCCGGTCGGTGGGCCGGTCCGACCGGACAGGCCACCGGCCTCTCCGGCCCAGGCTCCGGTTCGACCGGCCTGCTGGCCGGCCTGGGCACTTTTTTTAGCCGTTTTTAATGCGATTTTCACCCTGTTTTCTCCCCAACGGTTATTTTTCTCTCTAGACTATAAATAGCCCTTCTTCCACCTTGAGCAATAACTTCTTCCCCTTTCTCTCACCTCCATTGTTGCATTTGAAGAAGTTGCTCTCTCCCTTGATTCCTCCAACCGTTCTTGCTCATATTTGAGGATTTGAGAGAGGAGATCTAGATCTACACTTCCACCAAACCGTTTCTTCTCTAAGTGAGGGAATCTCTTGGGATCTAGATCTTGGAGTCTTTGGTTGACTTTCCCCCTTGTTCTTCCTCTCCAATCTCATCCTAGCATTCGTTGCTTTGGTGAGATTTGAGTGTGAAGGACTTGAACACCTCCGGTGTTCTTGCTTTGCATCATTGCATAGTGTTGAGCTCTCCACCACGATTTGTTCGAGTGAGAGACCGTGAGCTTGTTACTCTTGGAGGGTGACCTCCTAGTTGGCTTGGTTGGTGTCCCGGTGATCTCTTCGTGGAAGATTGTGAAGGGGCCCGGGCTTCTCCTTCGTGGAGCTTGTGAAGTGGTTGTGGAGCTTGCCATCTCCGGAGCGGAGGAAAAGCTAACCATACGGAAAGGGCCATTATCCTTCGTGGGTGTGGTTCGGAGAATAGGGTGAGCCTTCGTGGCGCGGGGAATCCTTCGTGGGACCTCCACTCCTCCAAACGTGACGTACCTTGTTGCAAAGCAAGGGAACACGGGAATACATCCTCGTCTCCGCGTGCCTCGGTTATTTCTATACCCGAGCTCTCTTTCCTTGTGATAGCCATCGTGCTTGAAGTATATATATCTTGCTATCACTTGTGCTACATATATCTTGTGCCTATCTTGCTTAGCTCTAGTTGCTATTGTTACACTTAGTTGAGCTTAGCATATTTAGGGTTTGTGCTTGTAAACTAAACGATAGTTTAATTCCGCATTCTTACAAGACAAATCCGCAAGAGTTTGTAATTGCCTATTCACCCCCCCCTCTAGGCGACATCTCGATCTTTCACATTGCACAAAGCTACTGGAAGTTAATGGAACAAAGAAATCCATTCAATCATAGCAAAAGAGGCAATGCGAAATAAAAGGCAGAATCTGTCAAAACAGAACAGTCCGTAAAGACGATTTTTTTTGAGGCACTTAACTTGCTCAGATGAAAATGCTCAAATTGAATGAAAGTTGCATACATATCTGAGGATCACGCACGTAAATTGGCAGATTTTTCTGAGTTACCTACAGTGAACCCTGCCCAAATTCGTGACAGCAAGAAATCTGTTTCTGCGCAGTAATCCAAATCTAGTATGAACCTTACTATCAAAGACTTTACTCGGCACAAAAATGAAATAAAATAAAGATAAGGAGAGTTTGCTACAGTAGTAACAACTTCCAAGACTCAAATATAAAACAAAATTGCTGTAGTAAAATAAAAACATGGGTTATCTCCCAAGAAGTGCTTTCTTTATAGCCATTAAGATGGGCTCAGCAGTTTTAATGATGCACTCCCAAGAAATAAGAGTTGAAGCAAAAGAGAGCATCAAGAAGCAAATTCAAAAAAAATTTAAGCCTAACCCACTTCCTATGAAAAGGAATCTTGTAAATAAACAAGTCATGTAGGCATAATGCAACAAGCATAGGAAAACTAGACAAGCGCAACTTCAAGATTTTCGAGCATATAGAGAGGTGTTTTAGTAATATGAAAACTTCTACAACCATATTTTCCTCTCTCATAATGATTTTCAGTAGCATCATGAACAAACTCAACAATATAACTATCAAATGAAACATTCTTATCATGAGTCTCATGCATAAAATTATTACTGCTCCCAACATAAGCATAGTCATTCTTATTAATTATAGTGGGAGCAAATTCAACAAAGTAGCTATCATCAAATATAGGAGGCATATTGTAATCATAATTAAATTTATCCTCCATAGTAGGCGGCACCAGAAGACCACTATCATTATAATCATCATAAATAGGAGGCAAAGTATCATCAAAGAAAATTTTCTCCTCAATGCTTGGGGGACTAAAAATATCATGCTCATCAAAACCAGCTTCCCCAAGCTTAGAACTTTCTATATCATTATCAACAATGGTGTTCAAAGCGTTCATACTAATATTACTACTAGCATGCAAATAAGGTTCCATAGGTTTTTTAATTTTCGCATCAAACAATCCATGTCTTAACTCGGGAAATAGTTTAAAAAGCTCACAGTTGTTTTCCATTATGCCTTACTAGTGTTTAACAAGAAACAAAAAGATGCAATTGCAGGATCTAAAGGAAATAGCTTCGAGCACTCACACACTGGCAACAAGACTAGGATATAGCTTAGTAGTCGGAGGATGTGAATACCTTTTACCTTACCTCCCTGGCAACAGCGCCAGAAAATAGCTTGATGTCTACGCACGCTTCTATTCCTGTAGACAGTGTTGGGCCTCCAAGAGCAGAGGTTTGTAGAACAGCGAGCAAGTTTCCCTTAAGTGAATCACCCAAGGTTTATCGAACTCAGGGAGGTAGAGGACAAAGATATCCCTCTCAAGCAACCTTGCAATCACGATACAAGAAGTCTCTTGTGTCCCCAACACACCCAATACACTTGTCAGATGTATAGGTGCACTAGTTCGGCGAAGAGATAGTGAAATACAAGTAGTATGGATGTATATGAGTGGTAATAGCAATCTGAATAAAATATGGCAGCGAGTAAACATGCAGTAGAACAGTAAATAAACGGAGTTTCGATATTTGGAAACAAGGCCTAGGGATCATACTTTCACTAGTGGACACTCTCAACATTGATCACATAACTGAATAAACAAATACTACTTTCTCTACACTCTCTTGTTGGATGACAAACACCATTCATTGTGTAGGGCTACAAGAGCTCCCTCAAGCCGGAGTGAACAAGCTCCACACCATTCGGTGTTCATATTTAAGTAACCTTAGAGTGCATAATAGACCATTGCAATTATACCGAGTCCGTCAGGCTATGAAAGGGGGAATAGATCGCATCCATACTATCATAGTAATAGTTAACTTCGTAATCTACAAGAGATCACAATCATAACCTACGCCAAGTACTACATGATGCACACACTGTCAACATTACATCATGGAGGAGGAATAGAGTACTTTAATAACATCACTAGAGTAGCACATAGATGATATTCAACTAGATCACAAAGCTCATGATCACATAAAGATCACATGGGAGAGAGAGATGAACCACATAGGTACGGTACAGCCCTTAGCCTCGGGGGAGAACTACTCCCTCCTCATCATAAGAGACAGCAGCGTTGATGAAGATGGCGGTGGTGTCGATGGAGATGCCTTCCGGCGGCACTTCCCCGTCCCGGCAGCGTGCCGGAACAGAGACTTCTGTCCCCCGAATCTTGGCTTTGCGATGGCGGCGGCTCTGGAACTTTTCTCGTATCGTGGCTTATTCGTATCGAAGATTTAGGTCAGGGAGGCTTATATAGGCGAAGAGTCGGAGTCGGAGCTGGAATCGGCCTCCATGTTGATTGACTCGCTCAATGAAGGTTTATATCTTGGTCTTGCTTCACTCCAACTACGTGACATGCTTGAGACAAGATTATCCCTTTTTATTTTTTGGGGCCGATCACAAGGATCGGCCTTGTCACGTTCGTCCATAGATTTTGCTCTTGTTACACGGTCAGGCCGGTGGATAAGACCAGCCTCACTCCGTCCTTCGTCACGTCGATGCGCTCGCAGTCGTCCAAATTGATGCCTGAGAGTGGCTCTTGGCATGTCGTCTCCCAAACGTTCATGCCAGCCGTTGAAATCTCGGCTGAGTCATCTGCTTGGACGACCTCTACTTCATCTCCATCCCGCTGTATTAAACATTGGTGCATCGTGGATGGAATGCAACAGTTGGCGTGCATCCAATCTCTTCCTAGCAGGACAGCATAGGTGCCCTTGCTATCGACAATAAAGAACGTCGTAGGGATGGTTTTTCTTCCTACGGTCAGATCCACGTTCAGAACACCTTGCGCTTCGGATGCTTGGCCGTTGAAATCGCTCAGTGTAACGTTGGTCTTTATCAGATCCGAGCTAGAGCGTCCCAACCGACGTAGCATGGAGTATGGCATAATGTTGACTGCCGCTCCGGTGTCCACCAGCATCTTGTTGACAGGCTGCCCATTGGTATAACCTCGTAGGTACAGGGCCTTCGGTGTGTCGTAGCTTCTTTCTCGTGGCTTCTCAAAGATAACCGGCCGTGGGCCGCAGATCAAGTTGTGCCACGGGTGCTTCGTCCAATCCTGGAGCACAAAACTCCGCTGGAAGGATGAACACCATGTTTGTGCCGGCCGATGTCTCATCATCGGCTTTCCTTTGTTTGGGACGCCACTCTTTCTTTTGTGGTCGACCTTCTTCGTCCGGAGTTCGCTGAATTTTCGCGGCCGGATCAGGCCGCGCCTTCCTTAACGTGTGCAGGTATAACCTTTCAGCTTCCTCCAAACCACGTAGCCGCTGAACCCTACGCTTTTGGGAACGGATGAGTCCATCAGGGCACCACCTTGGCCGGTGGTACTTATCTTCTTCATCATCATCTTCTAATTCCTCGAGATCTTCCACCCGAGAGGACTCAGCGTGCTTGTTCCGAGGCGGGAGAGGCCCTAGACGTTTGAACACGGACACGTCACCTGCACCCTTCTTCTTCTGTCTACATTCTGGGCAGTTGCCGATTGTAGGCAATCGGCTCATTCCTGAATCCCAGCAGTGTCTGAACAAGGGACAGTCCCAGTGCCTATCCACGTCGTCTTGCTCTCTTGACTTTTTCTTGGCGTGGCGCTCATATCTCTCCTCGTCGCGATCATGCCGACGATGTCTCCTGGCGTCCCTGCTAGCCAGACGATCTCTTTCGTCATCGTTGTTGTATCGTCGGCGTTGGTCGTATTGACCCACGTATTTGTTGAGGAGGTGATCAGAGAGAGGTCGCTGATATCTCACATTCTTCACTTCTCCCTCTGTGATGTAGCGCTTGCCATCGTGCCGGAGCCGATCGCGTGGAACGGCTTCCTCTTTGTCATTTCCATGAGAGCAGCTGCCCTCGTCTCTATCCTTGCCAGGGTGGTGCACAGGTCCTACCATGTTGATGTTGAACGAGAAACCTGGCCGGCACCTCCCAGGGTAAGTGCACTCCACCATGTTAACGGCGGGGAAGGGGTGCGTGTCGACTTTCATGGCGTACGGCTAAAAATTAGCCGCCCTTGTTCTACCGCCATTTGGATCTGCCGACGCCACACCCTGCGGTCGTTGGTGGCATGGGTGAACGTGTTATGCCACTTGCGGTATGGCTTTCCGTTCAGCTCCTGCGCCGTGGGGATTTTGTGGCCTTCGGGTACCTTTAGCTGCTTCTCCTTAAGTAGGAGGTCGAAAATTTGCTCAGCCTTGGTCACGTCGAAGTCAAACCCTCTTGGAGGACCTTGTGGCTTAACCCATTTGCAGGACACGGGGCTTGCCCCCCGAGTCCATTCAGCCACTGCTACCTCTTGATCTCCCGTCGAGCCTTCATCTTCATCTGCCTCAACCAGGACCACCGCACGCTTGAATTTATCCTGGTACACCTCTGGGTGGCGCTGTTCATATAATGACAGCTTCGCACCATATGCGCCGGTGAAGGGTAGTCTCGCTTGGGAGGCCACATCCTTGATCGGTGATGCGAGACCCACCACCGCCAACTCGGCTGCTTCTTTTTAGTCACACGAGCCGAATAGCATCGGTTCCTAACGGTCCTGAAGCGCTGGATGTATTCCGACACTGTTTCTCCGCGCTTCGTCGTACTTGTGCTAGATCGGCAATGCCAGCCTCGGAAGCCTCCGAGTGATACCGCATGTGGAACTGCTCCTCCAACTGCTTCCAAGTCCGGATTGAGTCCGGTGGCAGCGATGTGTACCACCCGAAAGCCGATCCTGTGAGGGACTGTGCGAAGAACCTCACACGCAGCTCATCTGATGCTGAGATCGTGCCCAGCTGTGCCAAATATCGGCTCACATGCTCGATTGAGCTGGAACCATCTGATCCACTAAACTTGGAGAATTCGGGGAGCCGATATTTGGGTGGTAGCGGGATCAACTCGTACTCGTTGGGGTACGGCTTGGAATAGCCGATTGCCCTCCTTTTCGGCACCATGCCGAACTGGTCTCTCAAGATTGTACTCGATCTGATCCGCGGTGCTGGCTGCAGGAGTCGAACTCTGAAGATTCGCCGGAGCGGCATACTTAGCCAGCCACGCTTGCTTTTCAAGCTCTGAGCCAACTGCAGGAGTTGAGCTCTGGAGGTTCGTCGGAGTGGCATACTTTGCTAGCCACGTCTGCTTCTCAAGATCTGTTCCCGAAGTTCCTCCTGGCCGTTCCGAAGTCCCTGCTCGTTGCAGCTTGGTTCGTGAGTGCCCGATTCATCGCGGTCCGGCACGTATGTGCACGTGTATCCGTGAGGGATCTCCTTAGGCGCCTCATACAAGAACCGGTAATCACTAGGGTCACCACCGATCTTGTAGACGACGTATGCCGGTGGACTCGGCACTTCCGGTGCCGCCAACGCGAATGGCAGCGGTGGTCGGGACCGGAGTGGCATCTCTCCTTGGTGAGTCCCTAGAGCTGGTCCTGACGGAGAGTACCGATGCCTCATGATTTCCTGGATCACCCGAAGGGCGACACGCTCCAAAGTGTTCACCGAGGCTCTCGGAATGGCGATGCAGCGAATGAGCCACCATGAAATTAATCTCCGACGTAGAGACCTGGTGCGTTCTTCGACGGGGCGGACAGGTCCACTCCATCGAGCGCGCTTCAGGTGAGAACCCTTTCCACCCGATGCCGTGTGAGCGGGTTCTCTCGGAAAGAGCCGATGAGGTCGGCTTCGAGGATAGCTTTGACCTCGTCATACTTCCTCTTGAGCTCCTCAGTCAAATCTTCGTACGTGACTGGAGTACCTTCCGCCATCTCAGATGTAGATGGCGATGCAGTTGATGTCGAAGACTGTCCCACCGGGCGTGCCAGAATGTGTTGCGGTCAGAAACCCACCGGCGAGCAACGACGGGCAACACGAGTAGAGCCGGGAGGCTCCCGGGACTGCGGCTGGCCCTGGTCCCTCGAGCGACGGCCCGCAAAGCCTCGGCACGCACGTCCGATGCTGGTGCAAGGGCGTGCCACCTGACCTATACCTGGTCGGGAAGGTGATGGATTTGCTTCGCTTAGTTCCTGCATGGCATACACGTAAACATTAAATACGAGACTCGATCGGCTCTCAGGTTGTCCTGTGAATCGGCTCAAGGAGCCGATCCACCCATGATTCGTACGAGGTGTACGATCACATGGTGGTCCTGCTTGATCAATATAAAGCTAAAACGACCTACTACGATTTAGGGTTTTCACCACATAATCGGAACATCCTATGCGTGATTGAGCACTGGCGGCCACGCACGGTGATCATAAACCGACCCTAGACAAGGCCTAAAAACCAACATGAAGTTGATCCCCGGAACATCCTGTCTAGGGCTAGCAAACTACACCCTACGTGCCACTTGGATCCTTCAACCCGTTTGTAAGGCCTAACTATGCGGATATTAAACTAATCCTTGAAGAACAAGGAGCAATCATAACGGATCGGATCTACTAAATAATGATCAAGCGAGGTGCCGCCCTTACACCTAAGATAGGTGTAAGGGCGGCTAGACGTCTAGGGGTTGCACGGACGAAAGCATATGATACGATGAAACAATGCTAACCCTAACACATCTATGATAACTACGTTGCTCGCCATCAACAAGGCTTCGAGCACGAGCAACGCATGAACAGCGAATAAACGTGTATCGCCTAGATCGCAAGATGCGATCTAGGCAGCATGATGCTTACCCGGAAGAAACCCTCGAAACAAGGGAGTTGGCGATGCGCCTAGATTGGTTTGTGATGAACGTGATTGTTGTTTATTTCAGAAACCCTAGATACATATTTATAGTCCGTAGACTTTCTAACGTGGGAGTAATCCCAACCGTGCACGAGCCAAATTCTATCTAACCGACACGTATCCTACTATATTTACAGATACACGGGCAAACTAGCCCAAAATTTGTATACAAGGCCGATTCATGTATTTCTTCCATGTATATTCTTCAAGCCCATCTTAATCGCGGCCCACCTCTGATCCGGTCAAATTCTGGTGATAACAACTGCTTAAAGAAACAAAAAGGCTTTCTCAGGGGTTGACGTACTGCTTGAGAACTGCATTAAAACCTTCACTACGAGCAGTCGTTTGCAAGAATGGGAAGAAACGTTTCATGAAATAAGCAGGAACAAAACATCTCCTTAGATCATAAATATCCTTGAAATGCTCATTGTCAACAACATCATGTTTATGCATCATTTTGGACCACCTAGCTTTAAACTCCTCTTCAGTAACACTGTAGTCAATGACACTGTTGAAATCTCTCCTCAAGTCTTCCCTTTTTGATGCCATAGGATCATTTTTTCCTAAACCTTTTGCATAATATGCCATCTGCAGTTTCTGTGAATGGTGTCAGGAAATACTGTCTCAATTGCAGACCTCATAGCGTCATCCTGGTCAGTAAAGATGTTCAAAGGATGCAAACCATCCATCGCTATAAAAAATGTCCGGAATAGCCACTCAAAATTTGCAATCCTCTCAGTCCTTAGAAATCCACAACCCAGCTGTATGGACTGACCATATCTATTTATGCCAATGAAAGGGGCACATGGAATATTGTATTGATTAGTCATGAAGGTTGTGTCAAATGATATGCAATCATGATATAGCTTGTACACATCTCTTGCAGCGCCGTCAACCCAAAAAATGTTCTCAACCCCGTTGTCATCGTCGAGCTTGTAGTCATAGAAAAATCTAGGATCATCTTGTTTCAGTCTCTCAAAGTGTTTCAACAACTTAGGGATAGCTTTTATTTTGTGCTCGTCAGCATGCTATGCTCTGTAGTTGCTTATTGTTTTAGTGTTGTACGGAACATTCTGCTTGCTGCCTAGTTCTCCCATGATTTCCATAATCCTGCCAGAACTGATATTCACATCACTTATCAAATCAATGAACTTCTTCTCTTCTTTTGGAATTTTATTGTGAGACCTTAGGTATTTCTTCAATGCAAATTTGTCAATCATTTCATGCCTATGCTCTTCCACAAACTAGGTTACTTGCCACCTAGCACCAACTCGCTTGACCCGCAGTTTTGTCTTGCAATCTGCCAACTTAGTAATCGCACGGTTTCTCTATTTTACGGGTGTGGGTGGTAATTCTGCATTCTTCCCTGTTTTATTGCATACAAACAAATTCTTGTCCTTTTCTCCGTCTTTCGTAGACTTTCTAGAGGATTCAATCCTTACAGAAAATCCAACACGATGTGCATATCGATTGTAATGTGATAGTGCCGCTTCCATTGAGTCAAAAACCATGCCGACAAACGGATTTCCGGACGCAAGTCCTTCTGTGTAGATTGTACTTCACCTTCTTCACCACTGTCTTCGCTAGGTAGAGTCACACCAGTATGGAACCCTGAACCATCATACCTTTCTCTCTTTGAAGTATCCATTGGATCAGGCGTTGCATCACCAGTTTGACCAAATGAAAAAGCACCGGAACTCCCTGGCTCATCAGGATGTTGCATAGAAGGATGAGCTGCAGTGGGGTTTTGCCAGGAAGGTTGGTTCTCCTCAGTTGGTTCCCAAGTAGGATGACAAGAAGATGTGACAGCTTCATTGTCATTACTACCAGCAGTAAAACCATTACCAGCTGGTTGATTTAAGTCAATTCCAAACCAAAAATCAAAACCCTTTGGCATTATGTTCACAGAACCTGTCACACAAAAAGAAACATAGTCATTTGTTATATGCAGATGTTTTTGCAAACAACTAACATTTTTCTCACACTATATTCTTAAAATGCAGGTACATGGCTCCTCGGTAGGTTTACCTGCTGGTTGATTTAAGTCAATTCCAAACCAAAAAATCAAAACCCTTCGGCATTATCTTCACAGAACCTGTCACACAAAAAGAAACATAGTCATTTGTTATATGCAGATGTTTTTGCAAACAACTAACATTTTTCTCACACTATATTTTTAAAATGCAGGTACATGGTCTTCTAGGAAGGTCTTTTGGAAAGCAAATAACCTCAAGCAGCTATCTACAAGCTCAAGTCATGTCGGAAACGAACAAAAGAAACTACTGTAGTTTTTCACATGTCATCCTACTGTAAGAACTAGTTGCTCTTCGGTTCTGGTTGTTTTTGCACATGTCATGCTACTGTAAGAACTAGGCGCAACCGACGCATCTGTCCTTGTTTAGCCTCGTCTTCGGTTCGGTGCAGCTCTTTTCCTGCTATTACTAGCACTTCGAATTGTGTGGGATGACTAAAAAAATCTGGATGTGACCTTTCTTCAAATCCAAAATCAGATGTTTTCCCTCTGAGAAGTTAATACTTTTTCGCACTAGATCAATATGAATATCATTTTGACTATGCAGATATATTTTTGGATGTGACCTTTTCTTTTTCCCACAGGGTGTTACTATGTTATATTTCTATGCTTCATTAGTTACTACTAATACAGGTACATCTGAACTGATACATCTGAACTAGATAGATATTCTGTAGCTACTGCATGTTATTTCCTATGAAAATCTGTAGCTACTGCATGTTAGTTCCTTTTTTTGAGTCAGCTGTTACTCTGGTAAAAGCATGTTAGTTCACCTGTCAGGTGTCTATCTGTTGAAACTGAACTTATACAGGAAAATACCTACTGCATGTTAGTTACTTTTTTGGCCAGAATGTTACTCTGTTAAAGCATGTTAGTTCATCTGTCAGGTGTCCCTCTGTTGAAACTGAACTTATACAGGGAAATACCTACTGCATGTTACTTCCTTTTTGGTCAGAATGTTACTGTGTTAAAGCATGTTAGTTCACCTGTCAGGTGTGATTTTGTTCAAACTAAACTTATACAGGAAAATAGCTACATCTATTCTGCAATTTTCCAGTTACAAGTTCAACAACATGGACAGAGCTACAGATATAATTTCCCATCTAGGTGTGTTACTATGTCAGGTCATTAATTTCACTTCTGCCAATGTTGTTGCTTCTAATACAGGTACATACTGTATGTTTTAGTTCCTTGATACCTTCTGTAATTTTTCATGTAAATACATCTAGATACAACACAGGGAGATAACTGCAGACTTATGGGATGTAAAAGCAGAAGAAAACATCCAGGAAGTTGTGTAGTACCTTGCTCCACTCCAGGATGTTAGCTCTGATGTAGATGTACAGGATTCCAAGGAGATGATTTCCTCCAACTTTGATGTTAGTTCTGAAGACAAACAGGATGTAGATCTACAGATACTCTCTTTTGAGCTATGCAGTATAGTAGATCTACAGAGAAATCCTGGAAGATGTAATTTCCAGGGAGCTTCAGATTTAGGGTTCTCCCCTTCTCATGGCGGCAGGTGAGAGCAATGGAGAAGAAAGAGGACAGGGGACGAAGGGAAAAGGTGGGATATTACTTGGTCGGAGGGATCCCCAGTACGGTGGAGTTGTCGCCCTCGATGTGCGCGAGCATGTTCTCGAGGGTGCGGCCCGGCCCGCTCCACCAGCGGTGGCGGCTGGCGGCGTTTTTTCGCGCGGGAGGAGGGGGAGGGCCGTCGTAGGCGGCGAGTTCACGCTCGTACCTTTGCCGTAAGAAGTCCGTCCATGCCTCATAGTTGTCGGGGTCGAACCGAGGCTCTGCGTGCAGCTCGTCGCTAAGGGTGACGAGCACCGCGTTGTTCTCCGCCTCGAGGGCGGCGCATCCGATTGGCGGCGGTGGGATTGGGATGCCCCCCGCGCTCAGGCGCCAGCCTCCGGACGCGCGAAAGTCTGGCGGCGCGGGGTAGCCCGCCGCGTGCAGCAGCCTCCCCTCCCATTGGTGGAGAGAATGCCGGCCGAAGCCGTTGTTCGCCGCGCCGTCGCCGAAGTTCTCCATTGTTCGCTCGATGAGATTGGGGAGAGATGTGGTGAATAGGGAGATGGGGTGGTGATTGCGGCCAGACGCGGTAGTTCCGCGATAAATAGAGGGTGACGCGCGTGAAACCGAGGCGGCGTCATTAACTCGCCACGTGGAAGCTACGCGTCCGGCGAAGACTGACCGGCGGCAGGGTTTTACAGCGCGCGGAAGACGATCGATCTTTCTCGCCACAAGTCGGGGCCACCAGGCGCGCGGGAAGTTTTCTCGATGTTTCTCGCGCTTTGGCTTCCTCCGAACTCCCCGAGCGCTCCGGGGGGGGGGGCGATGACCTGGGCTCCCCGGATGGATGAAAGCCCAAATCCGGACGAAAACGAAGATTCGGGACCGCGACTGGACCATTTTCGTCCATCTGGATAAAAAAAAAAGGGGTCCTGGGAGTCTTCCCGGGAAGACGGCTGAAGATGCTCTTAGGGCGCGGGTGGGTGGGTCGGTGAGCTTGACTTAGATGCACCTACTTCGGCGTGCGTGTAGCTCGAGTTCTCCGAGACCAAGTGTGAGATGCACCACTATTTGTTCAAGCCTAACTGACAATTCCGGCCAGGAGCTTGCTGAATTCATTGTCGACCTGTGAGGTACTTGTTCATCCGGTGAGTGACTATGCAGGGAAGTGGCAACCTCATTGAAAAGTTGGAACAAAAGGAATTGTACTTTTATTTATTCTGAATTTCTGTGGTGCATCATATCATGCAAGGAGTTTTACTTCATTTTGTAAGAAAATTACTGATTACACTTGTAAGGTTGTAGCACCAATGATCAATATTTGCTCCTGTGAATAAATCGTGAATTACAACTTCATTGCATAGTTAAAACAGAATGGAGGACTGAACTGATACTCTGGGGACGAAGCGCGTTTGCACCCACGAGCATAAGCTTATTTTTAAAATGATTTTTAAACATATTGTAGAATTTTAAAAAAATTGATAAAAAAATATCACCCGTATATCTCGATGTTCTATGTGCTCACAAAATCGTTTCACCAAAAACCGGTATTTTTTGTTACGTCTGTAAAATAGACACAGTTTGGTGCCAAAAAGGCTCAGAAGAAGAGATATTTTCTTATCTTTTGTGCACATGACATAAAAGATTCAGTTTTCTGCAAAACTTGCGTGTACACATAGAATATCAAGATGTAACTGTGAAAATGTTGTTCTATTTTTTGAAAATTTAAAATATTCATTCTGTGGCACCAAGAACAAAAGTGGATTTCCGATACTCTGGCAGTTTCTGATGCGAGTCCTTTTCGCGCATGTAACACGAAGGAAACATTATTTGCAGAGGAAAAAAACACACAGAACTCATGAATCTCCTCTGGGTCAGTTGCCGGCGAGGAAGTGGACTACCCGGTCCATCATCTTCAGAGACTCATCACACTCCGGCTTATTGATGAAGAAGCCATGCTCCTCTTAAGTACACGAGGATCGGGAGCTTCTTGCGCTGGGAATCGGATCCGGGGAGGTCGGGGATGTAGAGACGGACGAAGACGCCGGTGGTGCCGTCGATGACGACGTCCTTGGAGCCGAGGTGACCCCGGTGGCGGCGTCGAACCCCGGGAGGGTGGTTTCTGTGCCGAAGAGTCGCTCCACTCGGCCGTCTTCGTAGACGCGGAGGAGCCGCGAGTCGAAACTCAGTTTGGTGGTTAGCTCCATTGCTGGTGTGCAGACAACACGAGCCGAGCTAGCAGGGGAGCACTCTAGCTGTCTAGCAGAAGACTAACCACGTACTCGATTGATTCCCTCCTTCCACTACTAGCCATATAAATATCACTCCAGCATACTCGCTTGGTGTAGTAGGTGTAGCGACAAGCCTTTTTCTAACTACTGTTAGGGCGCTTTCTAGGCCAATTAGCGATCACAACCCTCTGCTTCTTGACACTCGTTCTAATTTTACTCCTCCCCCAAGTTGTTTAGATTTGAAAAATGGTGGCTTAGACCACCAGGAGTTCATTAATTGGTGACAAAAGTTTGGAATACCGAATATCCTTGAACTTCTGCAGTTGATGTTTGGCAATTTAAAACTAGGCTCTTGAGGAAAAAAGGCTAAAGGTTGGAGTCTGAATGTTGATGCTGCTTTTAAGAAACGTAAAAATGATTTAATTCTGGAATTTGATATCCTAGTTGTGTTTTCTAAAAGCAATCAATTATCTGATAAAGTTAGGATGAAACAAATTAGTGAAGAGCTCGATGCCGTGTTTAAACATGAGGAAACCAAAGCTTGGCATTCTAGGGATAGGTGTATTAAGGAAGGGGACCGTAACACTTCTTATTTCCATGCTATTGCTAATCAAAGGAGGAGGAAAAAGAACCTTGCAATTCTTGATGGTCCGGATGGTCCTGTTGAGGATACCCCTGGTATGATTAAAATTGCCACTAACTTTTGTAAAAATCTATTTGCTAAGGAAGTTCGTCGTAACATTTCCCCAGGTGACCATTTCTAGGATCATGAGGACTTGTTCACTTTCGAGGAAAATATGTCTCTTGAAAAACCTTTTTCTGAGGAGGAAATAAAGTCTGCTGTGTTTGAATCATATGCTAGTGGTGCCCCCGGTCCAGATGGCCTTTCCTTCCTATTTTATCAAAGGTTTTGGTACCTTATCAAAAAGGATTTTATGGCTCTCATCAGCGATTTGAATCTGGTACTCTGAATGTATCTAGGCTTAATTATTCTATAATTACCCTTATTCCAAAAGAACATGATGCTCGGGATATAAAAAAAATCCATCCTATTAGTTTGGGTAATTGCAGTTTGAAAATCATTTCGAAAGCTATTAGCAATTGGATTTCTCCAATTGGTGATAGAATTATTGCTAATAACCTGTTGCGGTCAGAAACCCACCGGCGGGCAGCGACGGGCAACACCGTAGAGCCGGGAACAACTCAGGGCTGCGGCTGGCCCTGGTCCCTCTGAGCGACGGCCCGCAAAGCCTTCTGCGCACACGTCCGATGCTGATGCAAGGGCGTGCCACCTGACCTATACCTGGTGTGGGATGATGCCTCGCTTAGTTTCCTGCATGGCATACACGTAAACATTAAATACGAGCCTCGATCGGCTCTCAGGTTATCCTGTGAATCGGCTCAAAGAGCCGATCCACCCATGATTCGTACAAGGTGTACGAATATATGGTGGTCCTGCTTGATCAAGATAAAGCTAAAGCGATCTACGACGATTTAGGGTTTTCACCGCATAATCGGATCATCCTACTCACGATTGGGCCTCGCGGCCACGCACGGTGATCGTGAGCCGGTCCTAGACAAGGCCTAAAAACCAACACGAGATTGATCCCCGGAACATCCTGTCTAGGACTAACAAACGACACCCTACGCGCCGCTGGATCCTCCAACCCTTTGTAAGGCCTAACTATTGTAGATATTAAACTAATCCTTGAAGAACAAGGAGCAACCGTAACGGATCGGATCTACTAAACGATGATCAAGCGGGGTGCCGCCCCTACACCTAAGATAGGTGTAAGGGCGGCTAGATGTATAAGGGTTGCACTACGACGAGCATGTGATACGAAGAACAATGCTAACCCTAACACATCTAAGATAACTACGTTGCTCGCCATCAAAAAGGCTTCGGTACGAGCAACGCATGAACAACGTAATAAGCTTGTGCTGCCTAGATCGCAAGATGCGATCTAGGCAGCATGGTGCTTACCAGGAGAAACCCTCGAGACGAAGGAGTTGGCGATGCGCCGAGATTGATTTGTGTTGAACGTTGGTTGTTGTTTATTTCATAAACCCTAGATACATATTTATAGTCCGAGGGACTTTCTAATTCACGCGTGCACCTAACCGTGCACGGGTAAAACTCTAACTTCTAAACGACACGTATCCTACTATGTTACAGATACACGGGCAATTAGCCCAAACTTGGTACACAAGGCCGATTCATGTATTCCTTCTATGTATATTCTTCAAGCCCATCTTGTTCGCGGCCCATCTCTGATCCGGTCAAATTCTGGTGATAACACATGCCCCCCTGGTTTTGGAAATTTCATTTCCAAAATCATTACGCTTTTCCTTCGTCGGGTCATGTCGTGGCAGAGCAGAACTGCCGCAGAATCTTCCATCATTTCGCCTCGCCTCCTGGGCTTCTCTCGCACGAATTGATAATTTCGGCATAACGTCCTCGAGAACCGTCATGGCATTAAACCTCCACTATACTCCCTTTATTTATCCGTGCCGAACGGTTCGCCACTCCATCCCCTTGCTCTGTTCTGTCCACCAGCGCCAAAAAACCCTCTTCCCCTGTAGCAATGTCTTCCTCTTCCTCTTCCCCCTCAGGCCTCCCCCTCCAATCCTCGCCGAAGAGCAAGAATGAAGACGACCTCCACTCCGGGGCGAACCCCATCTCCTCCGACAAGGAGGAGAAAGAAGGAGAAGTAGAGAAGACAGAGGCCTCCCCCTCCACCAGGCTCCCGCCGAAGAAGCGCTCCCGCATGTGGGAGGACAGGGAGGACGAGGATGATGACGAGGAAGGAGAAGAGGAGGAGGAGGAGGATGATTCCTCCTCTTCCGCTGGGTACCCGCCGACGAAGCGCTTCCGCGCTTGGGCGGACAGCGAGGATGATGATGATGACGAGGAAGAAGCTCCGGCCGACGGCTGGGGCAGCAGCGGCGAGGAATTCTCCGGCAGTAGCGCCGACGGCGATGCCGACGACGATGCTAGCGAGGATTAGTAATGTAGGATTAGTAGTCCCTGAGCAATCGGCTCTTCCTTTTGCTCTTCCTTGCTTTGAGCAATCGGCTCTTCATTGTAAAAATCCTCTCTTATTAATGAAGAAGACTTTTCCTTAACTTGATTTTGCCGATTTCCCTTCATACTGATTCTGCCGATTGTTAGTTTGATCAACGCTCAATGAGCCGATGGCAACGCATCGACCTCTTACGATAAATTTCGGGATAGACCAATTTAGCCATCTCCTCAAATGGTAACCTGTGAACCTTGCTCAAACTCAGATCCCCACCTTCCAACCGAACAGGTCCAAACCGCAGTCACTGAGCGTATTATTAACGGCAACCTTTGTCTTCGGGAGAGCTCTAGGACCATTGCTGAATCAATCCGGAGGCCGGAGCTGATACTTCTGCAGGACAGGCTCCTGCTCCGTTTTCCCGCAGCAACTATTCCTCAAAAAAGTTGAGATGCAGAGCCAGCCGATTGCAACCAAATCGGCTTCCTACAGCAAAGGGTCCTCCAGGGCAAGCTACCCCCTGAGCCTCTGCTTATAACAGTTGTACCTCTTGAGTCGATGGCCATGCATCGGCTTTCTATCCTTAAGTCGATGTCTGCGCATCGGCTGTACTTAAATTTTTTTCAATTTTCTCAATTTTTACGGCCGATTTATGTATCGGCCCCCATACTTCAATACCCATCATCAAAGAATATCTTGGGCTGCTGGGCATTTGAAAGACACTTCTACTTCATATCCTCGTGTTTTATCCACCTAGGTGCCCCCCGAGCCGATTCTTTCAAGGGATTTGATGGTATCGGCTCTTCAGGTATTCCCTGTTGGATCAAATGCTGAACCCAAACAGAATGTATGGTGAGGATAATTTTGGCCGATTGCTGGAATCGGCCTCCATGTTGCCTTGCTCGATGAAGGTTGTGCAATGTCCCTCCATAAATCCTTGGGGGCCGATCCCAAGGATCGGCCTCGCCACATTTGCTCATCGGTTTGCTCTCGCTACACGGTCGGGCCAGTGGATAAGACCAACCTAGCCCCATCCTGTGTCACGTTGATGTGCTCGCAGTCGTCGAAATTGGGTGCCTCGTGTAATCCTGGAGCACCAAACTCCGTTGGAAGGACGAGCACCATGTTTGTGCCAGCCGATGTCTCATCATCGGCTTTCCTTTGCTTGGGACGCCACTCATTCCTTTGTGGCCGACCTTCTTCGTCCAGGGTTCGCTGGATCTTTGCGGCCAGATCAGGTCGCGCCTTCCTTAGCGTGTGCAGGTATAACCTTTCGGCTTCCTCCAAGCCGCGCAATCGCTGAACCCTACGCTTTTGGGAACGGCTGAGTCCATCAGGGCACCACCTTGGCCAGTGGTACCTGTCTTCTTCTTCTTCTCCCTCGTCTTCCAAATCCTCAAGATCTTCCATTCGAGGGGACTCAGCGTGTTTGCTTCGAGGCGGGAGAGGCCCTAGACGCTTGAACACGGACACGTTAGCTGCATCCTTCTTCTTTTGTTTGCATTCCGGGCAGTTGCCGATTGTAGGCAATCGGCTCATTCCTGAATCCCAGCAGTGTCTGAAGAAGGGGCAGTCCCAGTGCCTATCCTTGTCGTCTTGCTCCCTCGACTTTTCCTTGGCGTGGCGCTCATATCGCTCCTCGTCGCGATCATGCCGACGACGTCTCCTGTCGTCCCTAGCCAGACGATCTTTTTCATCATCATCGCCGGATCGTCGGCGTTGGTCATACTGACTCACATACTTGTTGAGGAGGTGATCAGAGAGAGGTCGCTGATATCTCACGTTCCTCACTTCTCCCTCTGTGATGTAGCGCTTGTCGTCGTGGCGGAGCCGATCGCGTGGAGCGGCCTCCTCCGTGTCCTTGCTACGAGAGCAGCTGCCCTCGTCGCCATCCTTGCCAGAGTGGTGTCCGGGTCCTACCATGTTGATGCTGAACGAGGATCCTGGCTGGCAACCTTCAGGGTAAGTGCACTCCACCATGTTAACGGCGGGGAAGGGGTGGGTGTCGACCTTCATGGCGTACTGGTTGAAAATCAGACGTCCTTGTTCTATCGCCATTTGGATCTGCTGACGCCACACCCTGCAGTCGTTGGTGGCATGGGAGACCGAGTTATGCCATTTGCAGTATGGCTTTCCGTTCAGCTCCTGCACCGTGGGGATCTTGTGGCCTTCGGGTACCTTTAGCTGCTTCTCCTTGAGTAAGAGGTCGAAAATCTGCTCAGCTTTGGTCACGTCGAAGTCGAACCCTTTTGGAGGGCCTTGTGGCTTAACCCACTTACGGGACACGGGGCTTGCCGCCCGAGTCCATTCAGCCACTGCTACCTCTTGATCTCCCGCAGCACCTTCATCCTCGTTTGCCTCAACCAGGACCACCGCACGCTTGAATTTGTCCTGGTAAACATTTGGGTGGCGCTGTTCATATGCTGACAGCTTCGCACCATGTGCGCCAATGAAGGGTAGTCTCGCTTGGGAGGCCACGTCCTTGATCGATGATGAGAGGCCCACCACCGCCAACTCGACTGCTTCTTTTTCACTTACATGAACCGAATAGCATCGGTTCCTAACGGTCCTGAAGCGCTGGATGTATTCTGACACTGTCTCCCCGCGCTTCTGTCGTACTTGTGCTAGATCGGCAATACCAGCCTCGGAAGCCTCTGAGTGATACTGTATGTGGAACTGCTCTTCCAATTGCTTCCAAGTCCGGATTGAGTTCGGTGGCAGCGATGTGTACCACCCGAAAGCCGATCTTGTGAGGGACTGTGCGAAGAACCTCACACGCAGCTCGTCTGATGCTGAGATCGTGCCCAGCTGTGCCAAATATCGGCTCACATGCTCGATGGAGCTGGAACCATCTCGATCCATTAAACTTGGTGAAATCGTGGAGCCGATATTTGGGTGGTAGTGGGATCAATTCGTACTCATTAGGGTACGGCTTGGAATAGCCGATTGTCCTCCTTTTCGGCATCATGCCGAACTGATCTTTCAGGATCGTACGAATCTGATCCGCGGTGATGGCTGCAGGCGTCGAACTCTGAAGATTCGCCGGAGTGGCATACTTAGCCAGCCATGCTTGCTTTTCCAGCTCTGAGCCAACTGCGGGAGCTGAGCTCTGGAGGTTTGTCGGAGTGGCGTACTTAGCTAGCCACGTCTGCTTCTCAATATCTGCTCCCGACGCTCCTCCTGCTGTTCCAGAAGTCCCCGCTTGTTGCAGCTCGGTTCGAGAGTGCCCGGCTACTGCGGTCCGGCACGTATGCGCACGTGTATCCATGCGGGATCTCCTTGGGCGCCTCATGTAGGAATTGGTAGTCACTAGGGTCACCACCAATCTTGTAGACGACGTATGCCGATGAGTTCGGCACTTCTGGTGCTGCCAACGCGAACGACAGCGGTGGACGGGACTGGAGTGCCATCTCTCCTTGGTAAGTCCCCAGAGCCGGTCCTGACGGAGAGTACTGATGGCTCATGATTTCCTGGATCACGCGAAGAGCGACACGCTCCAAAGTGTTCACCAGGCTCTCAGAATGGCGGTGCAGCGAGTGAGCCACCATGAAGTTGATCTCCTGACGCAGCGACCTGGTGCGTTCTTCTGACGGGGAGGACAGGTCCACTCCATCGAGCGCGCCTTCAGGTGAGAACCCTTTCCACCCGATGCCATGTGAGCGGGTTCTGTGAAAAGAGCCAATGAGGTCGGCTTCGAGGACTGCCTTGATCTCGTCATGCTTCTTCTTGAGCTCGTCGGTCGGATCCTCGTACTTGACCGGAGTGCCTTCCGCCATATCGGATGTAGATGGCGATGCGGTGGATGTCGAAGATTGTCCCACCGGGCGTGCCGGAATGTGTTGCGGTCGGAAACCCACCGGCGGGCAGCGACGGGCAACACCGTAGAGCCGGGAACAACTCGGGGCTGCGGCTGGCCCTGGTCCCTCCGAGCGACGGCCCGCAAAGCCTTCTGCGCACACATCCGATGCTGATGCAAGGGCGTGCCACCTGACCTATACCTGGTCAGGAAGGTGTGGGATGATGCCTCGCTTAGTTTCCTGCATGGCATACACGTAAACATTAAATACGAGCCTCGATCGGCTCTCGGGTTATCTCCGTGAATCGGCTCAAAGAGCCGATCCACCCATGATTCGTACAAGGTGTACGAATATATGGTGGTCCTGCTTGATCAAGATAAAGCTAAAGCGATCTACCACGATTTAGGGTTTTCACCGCATAATCGGATCATCCTACTCACGATTGGGCCTCGCGGCCACGCACGGTGATCGTGAGCCGGTCCTAGACAAGGCCTAAAAACCAACACGAGATTGATCCCCGGAACATCCTGTCTAGGACTAACAAACGACACCCTACGCGCCGCTGGATCCTCCAACCCTTTGTAAGGCCTAACTATTGCAGATATTAAACTAATCCTTGAAGAACAAGTAGCAACCGTAACGGATCGGATCTACTAAACGATGATCAAGCGGGGTGCCGCCCCTACACCTAAGATAGGTGTAAGGGCGGCTAGATGTATAAGGGTTGCACTACGACGAGCATGTGATACGAAGAACAATGCTAACCCTAACACATCTAAGATAACTACGTTGCTCGCCATCAAAAAGGCTTCGGCACGAGCAACGCATGAACAACGTAATAAGCTTAGTGCTGCCTAGATCGCAAGATGCGATCTAGGCAGCATGGTGCTTACCGGAAGAAACCCTCGAGACGAAGGAGTTGGCGATGCGCCGAGATTGATTTGTGTTGAACGTTGGTTGTTGTTTATTTCATAAACCCTAGATACATATTTATAGTCCGAGGGACTTTCTAATTCAGGCGTGCACCTAACCGTGCACGGGTAAAACACTAACTTCTAAACGACACGTATCCTACTATGTTACAGATACACGGGCAATTAGCCCAAACTTGGTACACAAGGCCGATTCATGTATTCCTTCTATGTATATTCTTCAAGCCCATCTTGATCGCGGCCCACCTCTGATCCGGTCAAATTCTGGTGATAACACATGCCCCCCTGGTTTTGGAAATGTCATTTCCAAAATCATTACGCTTTTCCTTCGTCGGGTCATGTCGTGGCAGAGCAGAACTGCCGCAGAATCTTCCATCATTTCGCCTCGCCTCCTGGGCTTCTCTGCACGAATTGATAATTTCGGCATAACGTCCTCGAGAACCGTCATGGCATTAAACCTCCACTACACCCCCTTTATTTATCTGTGCCGAACGGTTCGCCACTCCATCCCCTTGCTCGTTCCGTCCACCGGCGCCAAAAAACCCTCTTCCCCTGTAGCAATGTCTTCCTCTTCCTCTTCCCCCTCGGACCTCCCCCTCCAATCCTCGCCGAAGAGCAAGAATGAAGACGACCTCCACTCGGGGCGAACCCCATCTCCTCCGACAAGGAGGAGAAAGAAGGAGAAGTAGAGAAGACAGAGGCCTCCCCCTCCACCAGGCTCCCGCCGAAGAAGCGCTCCCGCATGTGGGCGGACAGCGAGGACGAGGATGATGACGAGGAAGGAGAAGAGGAGGAGGAGGAGGATGATTCCTCCTCTTCCGCTGGGTACCCGCCGACAAAGCGCTTCCGCGCTTGGGCGGACAGCGAGGATGATGATGATGACGAGGAAGAAGCTCCGGCCGACGGCCGGGCAGCAGCGGCGAGGAATTCTCCGGCAGTAGCGCCGACGGCGACGCCGACGACGATGCTAGCGAGGATTAGTAATGTAGGATTAGTAGTCCCTGAGCAATCAGCTCTTCCTTTTGCTCTTCCTTGCTTTGAGCAATCGGCTCTTCATTGTAAAAATCCTCTCTTATTAATGAAGAAGACTTTTCCTTAATTTGATTTTGCCGATTTCCCTTCATACTGATTCTGCCGATTGTTAGTTTGATCAACGCTCAATGAGCCGATGGCAACGCATCGACCTCTTACGATAAATTTCGGGATAGACCAATTTAGCCATCTCCTCAAATGGTAACCTGTGAACCTTGCTCAAACTCAGATCCCCAACTTCCAACCGAACAGGTCCAAACCGCAGTCACTGAGCGTATTATTAACGGCAACCTTTGTCTTCGGGAGAGCTCTAGGACCATTGCTGAATCAATCCGGAGGCCGGAGCTGATACTTCTGCAGGACATGCTCCTGCTCCGTTTTCCCGCAGCAACTATTCCTCAAAAAAGTTGAGATGCAGAGCCAGCCGATTTCAACCAAATCGGCTTCCTACAGCAAAGGGTCCTCCAGGGCAAGCTGCCCCCCGAGCCTCTGCTTATAACAGTTGTACCTCTTGAGTCGATGGCCATGCATCGGCTTTCTATCCTTAAGTCGATGTCTGCGCATCCGCTGTACTTAAATTTTTTTTCAATTTTCTCAATTTTTACGGCCGATTTATGTATCGGCCCCCATACTTCAATACCCATCATCAAAGAATATCTTGGGCTGCTGGGCATTTGAAAGACACTTCTACTTCATATCCTCGTGTTTTATCCACCTAGGTGCCCCCGAGCCGATTCTTTCAAGGGATTTGATGGTATCGGCTCTTCGGTATTCCCTCGTTGGATCAAATGCTGAACCCAAACAGAATGTATGGTGAGGATAATTTTGGCCGATTGCTGGAATCGGCCTCCATGTTGCCTTGCTCGATGAAGGTTTTGCAATGTCCCTCCATAAATCCTTGGGGGCCGATCCCAAGGATCGGCCTCGCCACATTTGCTCATCGGTTTGCTCTCGCTACACGGTCGGGCCGGTGGATAAGACCAACCTAGCCCCATCCCGTGTCACGTTGATGTGCTCGCGATCGTCGAAATTGGGTGCCTCGTGTAATCCTGGAGCACCAAACTCCGTTGGAAGGACGAGCACCATGTTTGTGCCAGCCGATGTCTCATCATCGGCTTTCCTTTGCTTGGGACGCCACTCTTTCCTTTGTGGCCGACCTTCTTCGTCCAGGGTTCGCTGGATCTTTGCGGCCAGATCAGGTCGCGCCTTCCTTAGCGTGTGCAGGTATAACCTTTCGGCTTCCTCCAAGCCGCGCAATCGCTGAACCCTACGCTTTTGGGAACGGCTGAGTCCATCAGGGCACCACCTTGGCCGGTGGTACCTGTCTTCTTCTTCTTCTCCCTCGTCTTCCAAATCCTCAAGATCTTCCATCCGAGGGGACTCAGCGCGTTTGCTGCGAGGCGGGAGAGGCCCTAGACGCTTGAACACGGACACGTTAGCTGCATCCTTCTTCTTTTGTTTGCATTCTGGGCAGTTGCCGATTGTAGGCAATCGGCTCATTCCTGAATCCCAGCAGTGTCTGAAGAAGGGGCAGTCCCAGTGCCTATCCTCGTCATCTTGCTCCCTCGACTTTTCCTTGGCGTGGCGCTCATATCGCTCCTCGTCGCGATCATGCCGACGACGTCTCCTGTCGTCCCTAGCCAGACGATCTTTTTCATCATCATCGCCGGATCGTCGGCGTTGGTCATACTGACTCACATACTTGTTGAGGAGGTGATCAGAGAGAGGTCGCTGATATCTCACGTTCCTCACTTCTCCCTCTGTGATGTAGCGCTTGTCGTCGTGGCGGAGCCGATCGCGTGGAGCGGCCTCCTCCGTGTCCTTGCTACGAGAGCAGCTGCCCTCGTCGCCATCCTTGCCAGAGTGGTGTCCAGGTCCTACCATGTTGATGTTGAACGAGGATCCTGGCTGGCAACCTTCAGGGTAAGTGCACTCCACCATGTTAACGGCGGGGAAGGGGTGGGTGTCGACCTTCATGGCGTACTGGTTGAAAATCAGACGTCCTTGTTCTATCGCCATTTGGATCTGCTGACGCCACACCCTGCAGTCGTTGGTGGCATGGGAGACCGAGTTATGCCATTTGCAGTATGGCTTTCCGTTCAGCTCCTGCACCGTGGGGATCTTGTGGCCTTCGGGTACCTTTAGCTGCTTCTCCTTGAGTAAGAGGTCGAAAATCTGCTCAGCTTTGGTCACGTCGAAGTCGAACCCTTTTGGAGGGCCTTGTGGCTTAACCCACTTACAGGACACGGGGCTTGCCGCCCGAGTCCATTCAGCCACTGCTACCTCTTGATCTCCCGCAGCACCTTCATCCTCGTCTGCCTCAACCAGGACCACCGCACGCTTGAATTTGTCCTGGTAAACATTTGGGTGGCGCTGTTCATATGCTGACAGCTTCTGCACCATGTGCGCCAATGAAGGGTAGTCTGCTTGGGAGGCCACGTCCTTGATCGATGATGAGAGACCCACCACCGCCAATTCGACTGCTTCTTTTTCACTTACATGAGCCGAATAGCATCGGTTCCTAACGGTCCTGAAGCGCTGGATGTATTCTGACACTGTCTCCCCGCGCTTCTGTCGTACTTGTGCTAGATCGGCAATACCAGCCTCGGAAGCCTCTGAGTGATACTGTATGTGGAACTGCTCTTCCAATTGCTTCCAAGTCCGGATTGAGTTCGGTGGCAGCGATGTGTACCACCCGAAAGCCGATCATGTGAGGGACTGTGCGAAGAACCTCACACGCAGCTCGTCTGATGCTGAGATCGTGCCCAGCTGTGCCAAATATCGGCTCACATGCTCGATGGAGCTGGAACCATCTGATCCATTAAACTTGGTGAAATCAGGGAGCCGATATTTGGGTGGTAGTGGGATCAATTCGTACTCATTAGGGTACGGCTTGGAATAGCCGATTGTCCTCCTTTTCGGCATCATGCCGAACTGATCTTTCAGGATCGTACAAATCTGATCCGCGGTGATGGCTGCAGGCGTCGAACTCTGAAGATTCGCCGGAGTGGCATACTTAGCCAGCCATGCTTGCTTTTCCAGCTCTGAGCCAACTGCAGGAGCTGAGCTCTGGAGGTTTGTCGGAGTGGCGTACTTAGCTAGCCACGTCTGCTTCTCAATATCTGCTCCCGACGCTCCTCCTGCTGTTCCAGAAGTCCCTGCTGTTGCAGCCTGGTTCGAGAGTGCCCAGTTACTGCAGTCTGGCACGTATGCGCACGTGTATCCGTGCGGGATTGATACGTCTCCAACGTATCGATAATTTCTTGTGTTCCATGCCACATTATTGATGTTATCTACATGTTTTATGCACACTTTATGTCATATTCGTGCATTTTCTGGAACTAACCTATTAACAAGATGCCGAAGTGCCAGTTGCTGTTTTCTGCTGTTTTTGGTTTCAGAAATCCTAGTAAAGAAATATTCTCGGAATTGGACGAAATAAAAGCCCAGAGGCCTATTTTCTCACGAAGCTTCCAGAAGACCGAAGACGAAACGAAGTGGGGCCACAGGGGAGCCAAACCCTAGGGCGGCGCGGCCCCCCCTTGGCCGCGCCGCCCTGTCATCTGGGGCCCCCGTGCCCCCTCTCGACTTGCCCTTCCGCCTACTTAAATCCTCCGTGACGAAACCTCCGAGCACCGAGAGCCACGATACGGAAAACCTTACCGAGACGTCGTCGCCGCCGATCCCATCTCGGGGGATCCCGGAGATCGCCTCCGGCACCCTCGCCGGAGAGGGGAATCATCTCCCGGAGGACTCTACACCGCCATGGTCGCCTCCGGAGTGATGAGTGAGTAGTCTACCCCTGGACTATGGGTCCATAGCAGTAGCTAGATGGTTGTCTTCTCCCCATTGTGCTATCATTGTCGGATCTTGTGAGCTGCCTATCATGATCAAGATCATCTATATGTAATTCTATATGTTGCGTTTGTTGGGATCCGATGAATAGAGAATACTTGTTATGTTGATTATCAAAGTTATGCTTATGTGTTATTTATGATCTTGCATGCTCTCCGTTACTAGTAGATGCTCGGCCAAGTAGATGCTTTTAACTCCAAGAGGGAGTACTTATGCTCGATAGTGGGTTCATGCCTGCATTGACACCGGGACAGAGTGATGAAAGTTCTAAGGTTGTGTTGTGCTCGTTGCCACTAGGGATAAAACATTAGTGCTATGTTCAAGGATGTAGTCACTAGTTACATTACGCACCATACTTAATGCAATTGTCTCGTTGCTTTGCAACTTAATACTGGAGGGGGTTCGGATGATAACCTCGAAGGTGGACTTTTTAGGCATAGATGCGGTTGGATGGCGGTCTATGTACTTTGTCGTAATGCCCAATTAAATCTCACTATACTCATCATGATATGTATGTGCATTGTCATGCTCTCTTTATTTGTCAATTGCCCAACTGTAATTTGTTCACCCAACATGCTGTTCGTCTTATGGGAGAGACACCTCTAGTGAACTGTGGACCCCGGTCCAATTCTCTTTACTGAAATACAATCTATTGCAATACTTGTTTTTACTGTTTTCTCTCGCAAACAATCATCTTCCACACAATACGGTTAATCCTTTGTTACGAGCAAGCCGGTGAGATTGACAACCTCACTTGTTTCGTTGGGGCAAAGTACTTTGGTTGTGTTGTGCAGGTTCCACGTTGGCGCCGGAATCTCCGGTGTTGCGCCGCACTACATCCCGTCGCCATCAACCTTCAACGTGCTTCTTGGCTCCTCCTGGTTCGATAAACCTTGGTTTCTTTCTCGAGGGAAAACTTGCTGCCGTGCGCATCATACCTTCCTCTTGGGGTTGCCCAACGAACGTGTGAAATACACGCCATCAAGCATATTTTCCGGCGCCGTTGCCGGGGAGATCAAGACACGCTGCAAGGGGAGTCTCCACTTCTCAATCTCTTTACTTTGTTTTTGTCTTGCTTAGTTTTATTTACTACTTTGTTTGCTGCACTAAATCAAAATACAAAAAAATTAGTTGCTAGTTTTACTTTATTTGCTATCTTGTTTGCTATATTGAAAACACAAAAAAATTAGTTACTAGCATTTACTTTACTTATTTCATCATGTTTCCTTTTAATTTTACCACAAAGAACATACCGGTAGGACGTGGGTCTATAGTTGGGAGAAATAACATAGAAGAATTCTTCAACCATGTTAGTACCATTGAAAATTTTGAAGATAGACACTTGGTAGACCTTGCGCCTACTTATGAAATTGCTGCTGCGCATTTAGTTCGCTTGTTGGAAACCAAATTTGTTAATCTCAATCCTATAATCCAACATATGTTTTTCACACTTGGTGATATGGAAGAAGGGGAAAAGAAAGATTTTGTTTTAGAAACCCTTCTTAGAGAATTTGGTGGTCTAGCAAGAGAAGCTAGAAAGGTCTTTGCTAAATTTAATATGCTTGGTTCTCCTACTAATTTTGTTAGTCTCCTTGAAAAGATGGATATGGATAGAATAAGATACACTAATAATATTGATGATGGTGGGGAGATCAAAGCACCAATACCATGCAAGCTCCTAGCTATGAATGATGCACTAGAAAATAATTATGATTGGCTTGTTCCTGAAAATTTGTTTGATGAGAGTAGCACGCCTAAGACTAATGAAAAGGGAGATGCTAAAACTTATGTATCTAATATAATATGCCTGGTTGAGAAGAGCCCACACCCCGCTGTAGAAGTACCACCCTTTGATAATACTTGATACACACTTTCTGCGCCTAGCTGAAAGGCGTTAAAGAAAAGCGCTTATGGGAGACAACCCATGTTTTTACCTACAGTACTTTGTTTTTATTTTGTGTCTTGGAAGTTGTTTACTACTGTAGCAACCTCTCCTTATCTTAGTTTTGAGTTTTGTTGTGCCAAGTTAAGCCGTTGATAGAAAAGTAAGTACTAGATTTGGATTACTGCGCAGTTCCAGATTTCTTTGCTGTCACGAATCTGGGTCCACCTCCCTGTAGGTAGCTCAGAAAATTACGCCAATTTACGAGCATGATCCTCAGATATGTACGCAACTTTCATTCAATTTGAGCATTTTCGTTTGAGCAAGTCTGGTTCCATTTTAAAATTCGTCAATACGAACTGTTCTGTTTTGACAGATTCTGCCTTTTATTTCGCATTGCCTCTTTCGCTATGTTGGATGAATTTCTTTGATCCACTAATGTCCAGTAGCATTATGCAATGTCCAGAATTGTTAAGAATGATTGTGTCACCTCTGAATATGTCAATTTATATTGTGCACTAACCCTCTAATGAGTTGTTTCGAGTTTGGTGTGGAGGAAGTTTTCAAGGATCAAGAGAGGAGTATGATGCAACATGATCAAGGAGAGTGAAAGCTCTAAGCTTGGGGATGCACCCGGTGGTTCACCCCTGCATATATCAAGAAGACTCAAGAGTCTAAGATTGGGGATGCCCAAGGCATCCCCTTCTTCATCGATAAATTATCAGGTTCCTCCCCTGAAACTATATTTTTATTCGGCCACATCTTATGTGCTTTTTCTTGGAGCGTCGGTTTGTTTTTGTTTTTGTTTTGTTTGAATAAAATGGATCCTAGCATTCACTTTATGGGAGAGATACACGCTCCGCTGTAGCATATGGACAAATATGTCCTTGGTTTCTACTCATAGTATTCATGGCGAAGTTTCTCCTTCGTTAAATTGTTATATGGTTGGAATTGGAAAATGATACATGTAGTAATTGCTATAAATGTCTTGGGTAATGTGATACTTGGCAATTGTTGTGCTCATGTTTAAGCTCTTGCATCATATGCTTTGCACCCATTAATGAAGAAATACATAGAGCATGCTAAAATTTGGTTTGCATATTTGGTTTCTCTGAGGTCTAGATAATTTCTAGTTTTGAGTTTGAACAACAAGGAAGACGGTGTAGAGTCTTATAATGTTTACAATATGTCTTTTATGTGAGTTTTGCTACACCGGTTCATCCTTGTGTTTGTTTCAAATAAGCCTTGCTAGCCTAAACCTTGTATCGAGAGGGAATACTTCTCATGCATCCAAAATACTTGAGCCAACCACTATGCCATTTGTGTCCACCATACCTACCTATACTACATGGTATTTTCCCGCCATTCCAAAGTAAATTGCTTGAGTGCTACCTTTAAAATTCCATCATTCACCTTTGCAATATATAGCTCATGGGACAAATAGCTTAAAAACTATTGTGGTATTGAATATGTAATTATGCACTTTATCTCTTATTAAGTTGTTTGTTGTGCGATAACCATGTTTACTGGGGAACGCCATCAACTCATTGTTGAATTTCATGTGAGTTGCTATGCATGTTCGTCTTGTCTGAAGTAAGGGCGATCTACACTGAGTTGAATGGTTTGAGCATGCATATTGTGAGAGAAGAACATTGGGCCGCTAACTAAAGCCATGATTCATGGTGGAAGTTTCAGTTTTGGACAAATATCCTCAAATCTCTAATGAGAAAAGAATTAATTGTTGTCAAATGCTTAAAGCATTAAAAGAGGAGTCCATTATCTCGTTGTCTATGTTGTCCCGGTATGGATGTCTAAGTTGAGAATAATCAAAAGCGAGAAATCCAAATGCGAGCTTTCTCCTTAGACCTTTGTACGAGGCGGCATAGAGGTACCCCTTTGTGAAACTTGGTTAAAGCATATGTATTGCGGTGATAATCCAGGTAGTCCAAGCTAATTAGGACAAGGTGCGGGCACTATTGGTACACTATGCATGAGGCTTGCAACTTATAAGATATAATTTACATGATGCATATGCTTTATTACTACCGTTGACAAAATTGTTTCATGTTTTCAAAATCAAAGCTCTAGCACAAATATAGCAATCGATGCTTTTCCTCTATGAGGACCATTCTTTTACTTTCAATGTTGAGTCAGTTCACCTATTTCTCTCCACCTCAAGAAGCAAACACTTGTGTGAACTCGTGCATTGATTCCTACATACTTGCTTATTGCACCTATTATATTACTCTATGTTGACAATATCCATGAGATATACATGTTACAAGTTGAAAGCAACCGCTGAAACTTAATCTTCTTTTGTGTTGCTTCAATACCTTTACTTTGAATTATTGCTTTATGAGTTAACTCTTATGCAAGACTTATTGATGCTTGTCTTGAAGTGCTATTCATGAAAAGTCTTTGCTTTATGATTCACTTGTTTACTCATGTCATACACATTGTTTTGATCGCTGCATTCTCTACATATGCTTTACAAATAGTATGATCAAGATTATGATGGCATGTCACTCCGGAAATTATCTTTGTTATCGTTTTACCTGCTCGGGACAAGCGAGAACTAAGCTTGGGGATGCTGATACGTCTCCAACGTATCGATAATTTCTTGTGTTCCATGCCACATTATTGATGTTATCTACATGTTTTATGCACACTTTATGTCATATTCGTGCATTTTACGGAACTAACCTATTAACAAGATGCCGAAGTGCCGATTCGTTGTTTTCTCGCTGTTTTTGGTTTCGAAATCCTAGTAAAGAAATATTCTCGGAATTGGACGAAATAAAAGCCCGGAGGCCTATTTTCTCACGAAGCTTCCGGAAGACCGAAGACGAAACGAAGTGGGGCCACGGGGAGCCAAACCCTAGGGCGGCGCGGCCCCCCCTTGGCCGCGCCGCCCTGTCATCCGGGGCCCCTGTGCCCCCTCTCGACTTGCCCTTCCGCCTACTTAAAGCCTCCGTGACGAAACCTCCGGTCACGAGAGCCACGATACGGAAAACCTTATGCGAGACGCCGTCGCCGCCGATCCCATCTCGGGGGATCCTGGAGATCGCCTCCGGCACCCTGCCGGAGAGGGGAATCATCTCCCGGAGGACTCTACACCGCCATGGTCGCCTCCGGAGTGATGAGTGAGTAGTCTACCCCTGGACTATGGGTACATAGCAGTAGCTAGATGGTTGTCTTCTCCCCATTGTGCTATCATTGTCGGATCTTGTGAGCTGCCTATCATGATCAAGATCATCTATATGTAATTCTATATGTTGCGTTTGTTGGGATCCGATGAATAGAGAATACTTGTTATGTTGATTATCAAAGTTATGCTTATGTGTTATTTATGATCTTGCATGCTCTCCGTTACTAGTAGATGCTCCGGCCAAGTAGATGCTTTTAACTCCAAGAGGGAGTACTTATGCTCGATAGTGGGTTCATGCCTGCATTGACACCAGGACGAGTGACGAGAAAGTTCTAAGGTTGTGTTGTGCTTGTTGCCACTAGGGATAAAACATTAGTGCTATATTCAAGGATGTAGTCACTAGTTACATTACGCACCATACTTAATGCAATTGTACTGTTGCTTTGCAACTTAATACTTGGAGGGGTTCGGATGATAACTCTGAAGGTGGATTTTTTAGGCATAGATGCGGTTGGATGGCGGTCTATGTACTTTGTCGTAATGCCCAATTAAATCTCACTATACTCATCATGATATGTATGTGCATTGTCATGCTCTCTTTATTTGTCAATTGCCCAAGCTGTAATTTGTTCACCCAACATGCTTGTTCGTCTTATGGGAGAGACACCTCTAGTGAGCTGTGGACCCCGGTCCAATTCTCTTTCTTGAAATACAATCTACTGCAATACTTGTTTTCTACTGTTTTCTCTGCAAACAATCATCTTCCACACAATACGGTTAATCCTTTGTTACGGCAAGCCGGTGAGATTGACAACCTCACTGCGTTTCGTTGGGGCAAAGTACTTTGGTTGTGTTGTGCGGGTTCCACGTTGGCGCCGGAATCTCGGTGTTGCGCCGCACTACATCCCGCCGCCATCAAACTTCAACGTGCTTCTTGGCTCCTCCTGGTTCGATAAACCTTGGTTTCTTTCTGAGGGAAAACTTGCTGCTGTGCGCATCATACCTTCCTCTTGGGGTTGCCCAACGAACGTGTGAAATACACGCCATCAGGGATCTCCTTGGGCGCCTCATGTAGGAATTGGTAGTCACTAGGGTCACCACCAATCTTGTAGACGACGTATGCCGATGAGTTCGGCACTTCTGGTGCTGCCAACGCGAACGGCAGCGGTGGACGGGACTCGGAGTGGCATCTCTCCTTGGTAAGTCCCCGAGCCGGTCCCGACGGAGAGTACCGATGGCTCATGATTTCCTGGATCACGCGAAGAGCGACACGCTCCAAAGTGTTCACCGGGCTCTCGGAATGGCGGTGCGGCGAGTGAGCCACCATGAAGTTGATCTCTCGACGCAGCGACCTGGTGCGTTCTTCCGACGGGGAGGACAGGTCCACTCCATCGAGCGCGCCTTCGGGTGAGAACCCTTTCCACCTGATGCCATGTGAGCGGGTTACGTGAAAAGAGCCGATGAGGTCGGCTTCGAGGACTGCCTTGATCTCGTCATGCTTCTTCTTGAGCTCGTCAGTCAGATCCTCGTACTTGACCGGAGTGCCTTCCGCCATCTCAGATGTAGATGGCGATGCGGTGGATGTCGAAGATTGTCCCACCGGGCGTGCCAGAATGTGTTGCGGTCAGAAACCCACCGGCGGGCAGCGACGGGCAACACCGTAGAGCCGGGAACAACTCAGGGCTGCGGCTGGCCCTGGTCCCTCCGAGCGACGGCCCGCAAAGCCTTCTGCGCACACGTCCGATGCTGATGCAAGGGCGTGCCACCCGACCTATACCTGGTCGGGAAGGTGTGGGATGATGCCTCGCTTAGTTTTACTGCATGGCATACACGTAAACATTAAATACGAGCCTCGATCGGCTCTCGAGTTATCCTGTGAATCGGCTCAAAGAGCCGATCCACCCATGATTCGTACAAGGTGTACGAATATATGGTGGTCTTGCTTGATCAAGATAAAGCTAAAGCGATCTACGACGATTTAGGGTTTTCACCGCATAATCGGATCATCCTACTCAGGATTGGGCCTCGCGGCCACGCACGGTGATCGTGAGCCGGTCCTAGACAAGGCCTAAAAACCAACACGAGATTGATCCCCGGAACATCCTGTCTAGGACTAACAAACGACACCCTACGCGCCGCTGGATCCTCCAACCCTTTGTAAGGCCTAACTATTGCAGATATTAAACTAATCCTTGAAGAACAAGGAGCAACCGTAACGGATCGGATCTACTAAACGATGATCAAGCGGGGTGCCGCCCTACACCTAAGATAGGTGTAAGGGCGGCTAGATGTATAAGGGTTGCACTACGACAGACATGTGATACGAAGAACAATGCTAACCCTAACACATCTAAGATAACTACGTTGCTCGCCATCAAAAAGGCTTCGATACGAGCAACGCATGAACAACGTAATAAGCTTGTGCTTGCCTAGATCGCAAGATGCGATCTAGGCAGCATGGTGCTTACCAGGAGAAACCCTCGAGACGAAGGAGTTGGCGATGCGCCGAGATTGATTTGTGTTGAACGTTGGTTGTTGTTTATTTCATAAACCCTAGATACATATTTATAGTCCGAGGGACTTTCTAATTCAGGCGTGCACCTAACCGTGCACGGGTAAAACTCTAACTTCTAAACGACACGTATCCTACTATGTTACAGATACACGGGCAAGTAGCCCAAACTTGGTACACAAGGCCGATTCATGTATTCCTTCTATGTATATTCTTCAAGCCCATCTTGATCGCGGCCCACCTCTGATCCGGTCAAATTCTGGTGATAACATAACCAAACTGCGTGTATTAAAGGACGCTTCATTCTTGAGAGTGCGGTAGCAGCTCATGAATTGATTCATTCAGCACACTCACAAGGTGAAAGTGCTTTGGTTTTGAAATTAGATTATGATAAGGCTTACGATAGAGTTGACTGGACCTTTCTAGAGGAAATGCTTCAGTCTAGAGGTTTTGGGATTAAGATCCATGGTCTCATTATGAGTTTGTTGATCAATGGTTCTTCTTGCGTAAGAATCAATGACATGAATGACTCTTATTTTAAATCTGGTAAAGGACTTAAACAAGGAGATCGGGCTTCTCCCATCCTTTTCAACTTGGTAGCAGATTTTTTTTAAAATGTTATACAAAGCTGCTGCTAATGGTTTGATTCGAGATTTGTTGCCTCAAGTTGTTCCTGGAGGTGTCATTAGCCTTCATTATGCTGATGATAAAACATTCTTTTTCTTGATAATGATGTTTCAGTTGCTAGAATTCTAAAGCGATTTTTATCTTGCTTTGAACAGATATCAGTTATGTGAATTAATTATCATAAGAGTGAACTTATGACAATTAATGTCAAACCTGAAGATGCTAAATTGGTCGCTCAAATCTTTTGTTGCAAACTTGCAGGGTTCCTCTTTAAATATCTCGGGGTTCCTCTGCATTATTCAAAGCTACGGAAGGAGGATTTACAGCCTATCATTGACAAGCTAATTAAAAGAATTGCTGGTTGGAGGGGTAGGCTGTCGAATATTAAAAGTAGACTAGTTTTACTTAAAGCCTCACTAGCTAGCATTCCTTTATATCTGTCAGTGCTTAAGTTTCCCAAGTGGGCCATTAGGTTAATCAATTCACAGATGTCTCATTTCTTATGGAATGGCAATGTTGATGCTCATAAATATCACCTTGCCAATTGGGATTTGGTTTGCCTTAAGCGGGAGTTTGGTAGTCTGGGTGTAAAATCTCAGGGAATTTATCTTGTGTCTTTTGGCTTCTTGGGTCAAAAGATATAACCTGGGTGGTAATAAAATTTGGAAGAAAATTGTGGATTTTAAATATGATCTATCCCCTATCTCTTTTCCTTCAATCCTACATATTGTTCCCCTTTCTGAAAAGGAATCAGGGCTTCTCATGCAGTTAAGATGGGATTTAGATGGAAATTAGAAAATGATAATAAAATAAATTTTGGGAAGACGTGTGGCTGGGTAATTGTAGTCTTGCGATTTTATATTGGGATTTTTTATTATTGCTAATGAACAACATCACACGGTTTTGAAGGTTACTTTTAGGAGGATTGTGTCTCCTCAACTTTTTAATCGTTCGCTTGATCTCTGTGAGTTAGTGAGTACTGCTAATCTGTCGTCTGATGATGATGAACCAATATGGATGTTCCATTCGTCCGGAGTATATAATGTCAACTCGTTCTTTGCTATAGTTAACAATATGGGAGTTGTGCTTGTCCATACTCCAGCTGTCTCGAAGTTGGATATCCTCCTAGAATACATGTGTTCCTATGTCTGATTGCTAACAATAAGCTACTGACTTGTGACAATCTGGCTAACGTAGACATGTTGAAGATAAATCTTGCCTCAGCCCACCATCTATTTTTTGATTGCTTTGTGGCCAAATTGGTTTGGCCGATAATCCTTGATCTATTACATGTTGATGTGGGGCTTAACTTTGAGTCAGTGGCTCGCTGGTGGATTAGTAATAACAAAAATTATGTTGTTAATATAGTCTGTAGTGTTGTACTTTGGGCCATTTGGAAGTTGCGTAATGATGTCTGTTTTTAGGGAACTCATTGGCCAGGTGTTCGGGAAGTCTGGAGAAGGATGGCCACAGATCTGGATCAATCCTCTCCAAAGATGCTCAATCGGTCCTTCTGGCGAAAAAAGTCACGGTGCTCAACAAGCTAGGGTGGGGGCTATTATAGATCGCTTGGACCTGATTCATTTCAAGCCTGACAGTGATGAAGATTCGCCCTGCCCTGTGGACTACAAGGAGATGATTGGACGACAGAACCAAGCTTACAAGCTCTTGATCCTAGGATCTCTTTAGATCATGTTTTTGTTGTTCCATTATGCTCGTTTTGGTAGTTGTTGTGGATATTCTTGTTGTTGTTAGACTCTTTTTCTCTGTTTTAGACGTTTCCAATCCACATTCTTCAAATATGGCTCTTTTGCGCTGTAAAACTATGTCAATGTGGTTGGGTTTCAATGAAACCGGGGGAGCCCTTTTCCCTAAAAAAAATACTGATGAAACCGAGTAGGTAATACTTATAGAATAAGATTTTTTTGCGAAAGACTTATAAAATAAGAATTCATATATATAGAGCTATATGAATGAAAGCTTTGATGTAAAGCAGAGCATTCTATTATAATTTGAAATCCCACATAAAGTTTATTACTACACGGCCTGAGTAGTTGATGAGTCATTCACCACTATTCAGCGCCTTTGTAAATCTTTTCCGGTGCCTCTTTTTTACGAGGTAGTACTTTTTTTCGGTGCACTGCCTTCTTTTCCAGTGTATTGTTCTTATTTTTCAAAATGCAAGCCCATGCGTCCCAATGGAAAGCGGTGCAGTAAATAAGGTGATGTCAAATGGATACTATAAGAATTCAGATATTATAAGTTGGAGGAGAGAATAAGAGAAAGGACCTAAGCGGGTTGTATGTTAACATCCAGTCCCTCACCACACAACAAGACGCTGCCACGTGTCGATTAGTAATGTGTTGCCTGCCAGTGCTCCCGCACCTCGCGTGGGCGCCCACGTGTGCTACTGATCGAGATAGTGACCACTTGATAGCTTTTGGAGCTTTTTTTTACCCTAATTGATAAAAATGCAATAGTTGGCAGTTGATGGTAAACAATCACGATATTCATGTGTTGCTATGGGTATACTTCAACACATCTTAGTGAAGAACTAAATTTTGTTATCATTGAATACACATGATCAAAAAATAAATTTATGCCTTACAAGTGCAAATTAAAATATAACTAGCTCCTAGCCGTCCAAATATGTATCTGACGCGTCCCAAATGCGCAACCATGTTATGGCGGAGGGGTGTATTTAATGCGTTGAAATAATGTTGTGCGTGCTGGTGTACATATATGGCTATGTTCCTGCCCATTCTGGTAGGAACTTTTTCTCTTTCTGTTTTTCTTTTTTTTGATGTGTACATTCTTGGTTCATCTCGTTGGTTAACAGGCTGGATGTATTGGACATTAAAATATTTCCCTTGCCGAAAAAAGGCTGTCTCTCCAATCAGATTGGTTTGATTCCATATTTTTCAAAAGCAATGGCACCACATTGCTCTTCAATTTTATTCCGACAGATGCGGTGCGCCGGTGCTGCTCATGCTTCCGACTGGAAAATTAAGTCCGTGAGCTCAGGGCCGGCTCTAGGATTTGGAGGGCCCTAGGGCAAATTCTATAAATTGGCCCAATTTAAGCTGTGTGTATGCTAGATGGGTTTAATTTTTTTTTCTACCTTTTCCTATATGCACTGTGACATAAATAATGGGCCCCCGTTTTGGTTGGACCCCGGACCGTCGCACTTCTTGCCCTGGGCCAGAGCCGGCCCTGCGTGAGCTAAGAGCTTGATTGATCACCACCCGATCTTACTGAAAGATTCGTAGGTATAAAAAAGAGATGATCACATCGTGATGTGACGGCTGTTATTAATTTACCGCGTGAAATAACATGTTTGATGGACATGGATTATGAATTGGAAACCAGATTGGTTTGACTCCATGTTTTTCAAAAGCAATGCACCACATGCTCTTCAATTTTATTCCAACAGATGCGTTGTTGCTCATGCTTTCGAATGAGCTTAATTAATTACAAGCAGAGGATAAAGAGTAAGCCTACGAGCAGAGAATCCATGTCCTTCCTGAGACCACATTTCTACCACTTTATCTAGTCTTCCGCCGCATCGCGAGGTGGGCACGCAGCGGCTGCTTCATGACGTTCAAGAACCTGACCTGTGGCTCGAGGTCGACGGCCATGTCGCCTCCCGCCTCCGTCCACTCGAACTCCCTCACGAGGTTCGCCACGAAGTACCCGAGGTGGAGCATCGCGACGCCCATGCCCGGGCACATCCTCCTACCGGCGCCGAACGGCATCATTTTGATCTCACCGGCGCTTCCCGCAGCCGCCACGAGGCTCACGCCGGCGCCCTCGCCGCCGGCAAGGAACCGCTCCGGCCGAAACTCATCGGGGTCGGCCCATGCCGTGTTGTCCCGTGCCAGACGCTCCAGCGGGAACTGTACCTTCGTCCCGGCCGAAGCACGCCGGCCGTCCAGGACGATGTGGTCCTCCGGTATCACCTTATGAATGAAGAGAAAATTAAGTCCGTGAGCTTGATTGATCACCACCCGATCTTACTGAAAGATTAGTAAATATGAAAAGAGATGATCACATCATGATGTGACGGCTGTGAATTATCGACCGCGTGAAACAACATTTTATAGTTTTTGGGTTATGAATTGGAAAGCAGCAGTTAGTTGCTCACCTGCCTACTCAACGAGGGCACGGTAGGGTGCAGGCGGAGCGCCTCCATGAGGACAGCGTTGAGGTACTCCAGCTTACCAAGGTCTTCCTCGCCGACCTCCTCGGCGTCCTCCCCGATGACAGCGTCGATCTCTCTCCGGAGGGCCTCCTGTACCTCCGGATGCTTCACCAAGTTCGCCATGACCCACTGCATCGCCGCGGTCGCGGGCTCCGTGCCGGCGCCAAGAAACTCGGAGCAGAGCCCCACGAGCTCGCCGTCTGTCAGCCTTTGCTTGGGAGCATTCCCACCGGATGCGGAGCAGCTGTCGTCCACGACCAGGAGGTCGAAGAGCGTGTCCACATATGTTGGGGCTTCGCCGGACGGACGGTGGTGGTGGCCGCGCCGGGCATTGATGAGCGGGAGGTACAGCTCCTCCTGCTGCCGCCTGAGCGCGACCAGCTTGTTCCACTTTTTGCGGTATATCAACTCTGTCAACGCCGGGAGTGCGGCGAAGACACTGAGCCCGACGAGGGACCGGATGAGGTCCTCCATGGCGTCGGCCATGGCGCGGACGCGGCTCGCGTCGACGCCGTCGCCGAAGCACATGGCGGCGCTCAGGCCGAACAAAGCAGCGTGCATGCTCTCGGCCGCGAGGGCCACGTTAGACGAGGTGCACTGCTCGCGGAGGTCAGCGACGAGGCCCCGGAGCGCGCGGCGGCGGGCGGGGGCGTAGAGGCGGAGGCGCGACGGGTGGAAGACCTCGGAGACGAGGTTGCGGCGGATGGCGCGCCAGAGCGGGCCGTAGGGCGCCGAGCCAATGTTGTGGTGGCGCTGTCGGGAGAGGACGGAGCTGGCCGCGCTCGTCGGCGGTCGGTTGCAGAACGCGCCCCCGCCGCCGCCGCGGACGAGGAGGCGGTGCGCGGTCGAGCGGTCAGTGATCACGACGTCCTGCCGCAACGCGGTGGAGAAGTCCCGTACGAGAGCCCACTTGACGGCGGCGAGGCGGGCCCGCATTTCCTTGATCGGCGGCGCACGCCGGAGCATGCCGCGGCCCACGACCAGGAGGAGCGTCATGGGTAGCAAGACGAGGAGGGGGACGAAGTCCTGCATGGCTGATCGATGACCTGACCTGAGTTGCTGCTACTTTCACGTATTCATGCATGTGTTTATAGGCTGAGGTAGCTATCCTATCGATCGGTCGATCGCTTCAAGATGATTCTTTAATCGTAGACGTTTTGGGTAGGCCGGCATTGTTGTTTAAGTCAGGGTTATCCCACTGCAAACGCAAATACTTCATCAAGTTTCTGTAAATTAAGGAGCAAATGATTGTACTACGTACGTACTTCATTTGTAAAAATGAAGAGTTGACAAGTCGAAAGCAAGTCATCGACTTGCTTGCAGAGGTTGACATCTTACGGACGAGCATTGTTGTGAAAGGTACAGTCACGCAAGGATATAATAACACAAGACCAAGACGCTAGTATCAAAACCTTCCCGCGTTCGCGGTGACCACAACACGGTCTTGTTTGGTAAAATATCCCATAACTCTAAGATATAGGTTTGAATTTGGGTGGTGGTTTGCTTTTTTTTTTTTGTTAGGGATCGAATAGTTTCTGGTGGATTAGCTTATTTATCGGCCATTTGCAATCCACCCGCAACTCTCAATTATTAACATAAATTGTATGTGTTTGGTTTAAAATGCTCTCCATATATATTTATATGGGGTATTTTGTGTGTGCATTAGTTTTGACCATTAGTTTGAATGATAGTATATATGAATTACTCCCTCTGTTAGGGATATTATATACTAAAAGCAAAATGCGGATGTTTTAAATAAAGACACCACGTTAATCCACATCATCATAATTATTTAGATCTAAAATTTATGGCTATGATTTTTAGTGACAACCGTAATATCTAACGTAACAAATATGTCTGATGTATTCCAATTAGTTAGTACACATATTGAGTCCAACACGATAAGAATCGTTACATGCGTCTCTTATATACATGTATCTCTTTCTATAGTAGTATCCAGGTCCGTTTAAAAGATAAAATTGTGTGTTGGATGGGTATGTACGTAGTTTCTTTTAACAGAACTCTCCCTAGGAATAGCCAAGTCACGTTCAACCAAAGAAACAAATAATGTGTGCGATTTGCTATCATAAAAAAAAAGTTGCGTGCACTTGCTGTCTAGCTAAGATTGACAAAAGGTGTACGCTAGGTACCCTAGCTAGAATTAAACGTGGTATAGATTTTGAAAAGTGGTCGCTCCAGAAATATGAACATGCACTATCTATTTTCTTATGAGAAACAATACTTACTTTTTGGACTTGAAAAATATACGATAGATGGCTTAGATAAAAACGTGGTAGAATTAACAAAAAAAAAACTCCGTCCAATCCATAGTAAGTATCGGAGTTTTACGTTAAAAGAAACTAAAACTCACACGTCTATTCTGGGTCGGAGTGAGTAGCTAGATGATATCACGTAGAGGGCTATTTGGACAGCAGACGCACCACTCCTAGACTTCCACTTGCCGCCGTCCGACATTTTACGTTTTATCTGGCTACTCGGACAAAATTAGGATGAGAGGAATATGTTATGTTGAGATGCACCTCAAGGTAATCATCGGTACTTTTTTTGAATTGATGGTCTCTAAAAATATGCCCGTTCGCTAGCTATTGTAAAAAAAGTACACATTTTTTGTACTTAAAAAATGTATGATATATGGCTTACATAGAACATGGTAGAATTAATCAAAAAACTACTCCATCCGATCCATAATAAGTGTTGGGCTTTAAGTTTAAAATAAACTAAAACTTTGATATTTATTATGAATCAGAGGGAGTAGCTAGATGCTACCACGTACGTGCCCAATTAAGACAGCAGTTGCACACTCCCGAACTTCCGCTTGCCGCCGTCCGACATTTTACGTTATATTCGGCTGCTCATGAAGAAAACTAGGATGAGGGGAATGTGTTATGCTGAGATGCACGACAAGGTAATCATCACCATTTTTTTTAATTGATGGACGCATTTCACTAGCTCGCACGGTCATAGCTCTATATCTTAAACCGACTAAACAAATGAGAGGAATAAATCTAGACAAGGTTATACAGAAACTCTCCTGTTTAGATGATCTAATATCAAGAAATAAAAATATTTTATATTTGCATCGTGAGATAAAATATTTGATGTTGGTTATATAAAACTCCCATTGTTTAGATGGTCTAATATCATGAAAATAAAATATTTATTGTTTACATTCTCTGATGAAATATTTGTTGTTTTTTCGAAAAATCACAACATTTTTACTCAACCAAATTCTACGTACTAAATATTATGCGCCCTACCCTAATATTTCTATCATACAAACTCTATGCTTAATATGTTGCCCTCGCATTTGCGAGGGCCACTATGCTAGTTGGTTTGAATGATAGTATATATGAATTACTCCCTCTGTTAGGGATTATAAATCCCGAGAGCCAATTCGCTAGGACAAAGAAAGTTTATACCCTCCACCCACCCACCCTGGCTAATTACTACATGTACCAATACTTTCACATGCATGAGAGAATATAGAGAGAAACATAAAAGGTGCATTGGAGAAGTGAGGACAATAAATGAGAGAGGATTTATAATGCCTAATAGAGGACTATCTTACAGAAGTTATATGGAAATACTTTTGTACTTACATGTATGGCCGGTATGAGTGTTTTCGTTACCGTTCATTTTGCTTTGAGATTCGGATAAAAGAAGGAAAGGAAGAGGTACTTTTTCATATACCATGGCGAGCAGGAATCTCGAGGAAATAGGTGGTGATGAAAACAACCACACCCATGTGTGTGTACACAATCCATTCTCAAAAGTTATACCACTATTTTTAATACCAGTCCAATGGAACAATGGTGTAATCTTTATGGCATATAACCCACGTATTCATCGAGTTAATGTGGACGGAGTAAGTAAATTGCTGACATATCATGTGATCTACAACTTCAGATGCCGAGGATGAGAAGTGCCCCCTTCTACGAACTAGTTAAGAGGTTTAGGGAGAGAGGTTTGCTACAGGATAGCATCCACACCAGTGTGGAAGAGCCAGTTGATATGTTTCTTCATGTCGTTAGCCATGACCAGAGGATCAGAGTTATGCACAACACATTCAAGAGATCCATTCTTAGATTTGGCTCGACTATATCTCGCTATTTCAACCAAATCCCTTATGCAATTGGGGAGCTCAGGCAATAGATGATCGAGGCACCTTTTGGTGAAACGCCAAGCAACATACGGAACAACAGAAGATGGTATCCATACTTCAAGGTGAGCACAAATAATATTGCTATGCACACTACTTGAGAAGAACACAGTGCACAAACGCTTGATTGTATGTTGTTATCATCATGGGACTATATTGGAGAAATTGATGATACTCATGTGACTGCTAGAGTGCCGAAATCCCCATCAGCAGCATACAGAGGCAGGAAGCACTACACCAGCCAGAATGTGCTTTGCTCCTGTTGTTTTCGATCTAAAGTTCACGTTTGTGCTAGTTGGTTGGGAGGATCAGCCCATGATGCAAGTACTCTAACAGACATCCTAAGAAGACGTGATGGCATACATCTCCCTGATGGTAAGTTCTACCTTGAAGATGGAGGTTATGATTGTCGACCGGGAATCCTACCACCCTTCATGAACACCAGGTATCATCTGAACGAGTTCTCTCCAAGGAACAGACCACAGAATGCAGAGGAGTTATTCGATCTTAGACACTCTAGCCTCAGGGTTACCAGCGAGAGGGTTTTTGCTGCATTGAAAAATAGGTTCAAAATCCTTGACCAGAAGCCATTCCATACTTTCCCCACTCAAGTAAAACTTGTTCTTGCATGTTGCATCCTTCACAACTGGATCTTAGGCTGGGGTATGGATTACTATGTGCCAGACGAGGTTGATGTTACTCTTGATGATGAGGGTGAACAAGCTTGGAAGAACAAGAGTAACGAGTGGGCTCAGTCAATGTGGATCAACAGAAATGATGTCTACTGTTGACAATGAAGAAATAAGAAGAAGGTTGGGTTTGCTTTAATAATATTGTTCTCTCTAGTCTTTTCTGCGTACTTTGTCCTCACTTGTGAGCACCTGGAAAGAACTTCCTGGCCAGTCACCTATCCTCAAGTCGCTCTAGGCCAAGCACACTTAATCTCGGAGTTCTTTGGAGACGGGCTTCCGGAAAATAAGTTGCAACTTATCGGTACGTATATATTATCAATCCTATTGAGTCGTGGGCCAGGTTGCCACATAACAAACGTGTGTTGAGTAGAACCATACACACAACGTTGCATTGTCACATCCGTTTTCTGCATTCTTGCAGGTCATCAATCAACAGACCCAAAATACATTCAGAGGTGCGACCCTGGGTAGCAAATGAAGTGGAGAACATGGTTTTTGGCCTGTTTCACGTGATCAAGCCCCCAACGCCTGGTCTCCAGGAACCCAAAAAGGGATGGGGCATACCAATCACGCCCTTACTGATTTACAATGACTAATTAAGATTTATTGGATATCCTAAACATGTTTCAAAAATGTGTTTGAAAGGTTGCAAATTGTTTTGCATCTTCTTTAATGCGGTGAGAGAAATGTCATGGGAGAACTTTACCTTACCATCATATATATGTCAGATACTATATATAAATGCCACAAGCGCGGGCCAATTATGCTAGGGGTGACGTCTAACATACTGGCCACACTAAAATCGTAGAGATTTGCTAGCTAAGAACTAACTTTGTGACCAGTTAAGTTTTACACCATTTGATTTGCATTGTGATTCGTTCTAGTCATAAGTTATAACCTGAGTTGCTACTAAAATTTGACGACATCATCTGACTGAGAACAAAATAGCCACACCCAAAATCATAAGCCAACAGGAACATTCATAAAACTTGTAAGAAATCAAAACGACACAACTCATATGATCCATAGAAAAGCCTATTTTGTGCTAGTATAAGAGATCACACGCTACAGACTATCTTGACAAACTGATCGAAGTTCTTCCTGCAGCCGCCGTCGGGCTGGAACGCCTCGCCCACCATGGCCTGCAGCTGTTGCGCCTTGGCCCTCATCCTCTCGCCTTCCTCCCCACGGAGCAGCGTCGACACGGCGTTTGCCACGCCGCCGCGCGTCATCGGGCCGTCAAACGCCGTGCCGAAGCCCCAGACGGTGGCCACGGACCGCGCGTTCATGGTCTGGTCGCCGAAGAAGGGCCGGCACGCCATGGGCACGCCGCTGGACACGCCCTCCAGCACGGACGCCCAGCCGGCGTGCGTCACGAAGGCGCCGACCGACGCGTGCCGCAGGACCCCGACCTGCGGCGCCCACGGCACCACCAGCCCCGCCGCGCGGTCCAGGAACCCCGCCGGGAGCAGCGGCCACGACTCCTCGCGCAGCGACCACAGGAACGGCGCGCCGCTCGCCTCCAGCCCGGCGGCGAGCTCCCGCAGCTCGTCCGGCCGCGGCGAGGCGACCGTGCCGAAGCTGACGTACGCGACGGACCGCGCCGGGTGGGCGTCGAGCCAGGCGAGGCAGCCGTGCGGGTCGGACGGTGTTTCGTCGTTGGCGGCTGACTCGGCGGCGGGGAGGAGGTGGTAGGGGCCGAGTGGGAGGCAGTTTGGGAGCTCGGCCGCGAGGGCCGCGGCGAGGTCCGGCGGGTCGAGGCCCGGGAAGGTGTTGAGCGCGACGGCGGTGGCGTGCTTGGGGACGCGCTGCGCCATGTGGTGCAGGAGGAGGCTGATGACGTAGTTGAAGTCGCCGGTGACGACGCCGTCGGGGAGGTCCCGGACGCGGTAGCCGCCCAGGCCGGCGTGCGCGGTGAGCGGCTCGTCGGCTCTGCTCGCGGCTGCATGGCAGGTTGGTTATGCAGATTAATTAACAATTCAAAACGTAACAACGCCTTGCAGATTTAGCAGGAGTAGTTGACGGACAGTTGAACGCAATCTCTAACGAACAGGTAATTGTACGGATAAGAGTAACGACCCCAACGGAATAGCAGAGCAGCATGCATGCACGCACGTACCCTGATCGCCGAGGTCCTGGCGGAGCGCGTCGGTGCGGAGGTGCGCGAGGAGGGCGCAGGACGCGGCGGTCCAGACGGGCACCCACGGCGCGCCGGCGGCGGCGGCGGCCTCGGCCGCCATCCACACGAACGCGTCCCCGACGACGCAGGTCACCCTGGCGCCGCCCGCGGAGGCTTGCGCCGCCTCGAGCCCGTCCCTGATCCCGCCGGCCTCGGCCGCCGCCATGAAGAGCTCCATCCGGCGCGGCGGGGGCAGCATTGGCGCCTCCCCTGAAGAGGACGGTAGCCCGTCCGCGACCTTCACGAAGCGCAGGTTGCCCGGGAGCGCGCCGGCTTTCCGGAGCTGCGCGGCGGAGTCGGCGGTGGTGAGGAAGGAGAGGGCCGTCCCGTCCGGCGCGGCGGCGGCGAGGGCGCGCGCGAAGGAGAGCATGACGGCTGCGTGGGAGCTGAAGGGGAAGGCCACCACGGCGACGTGCGGCGGCGCCATCGTCGGTGCTCTGTTTTGGTGGATGGGTTTTGCGTCTGTGGCCTGAACGTCGTGTCTTGTCGTGTGCGATGGGGTTTTTATGGCGCGCGTGATAGATAGCTGGCGGGTAGCAGCCAGCAACCTGGACGTTGAGGTGGAGCGCCCGCGCGCGCGGTTCGTTGCGATGGATGGCTCGCGAATGCCCCACGTGGCCACGTCGCGTGCGGCCCTAGTTGTTGGACGGTGACTGGACGCTATGGTCGGCTCTGTCTTCCGTGCACCCACCGTGGGTAGTCCGTCCATATCACGATACAAGAAAAGCTCCATGCCATGTTTCCATGAATCAAATGATCTCAAAGCATATGAATAGGAAAAACACACAAGAACAGTATGACATGGCACATGAAATTCTACAGGATGCAGAAATTAGTTGCAAGAATCGTTTGATTGCACAACGGAAAACACGCATGAGATTTCTACACAGACTGAGTGTATGTGCTAGTATGCGGTAGCCGGAGGCGGAGCGGCGACGCAGAGGCATCTTGCCGGAGACGGAGGCGGAAAGTCGGCGCGGGAGGGAGAGCGGTGGGGAGAGAGAGAGATGCAGAGCGGCACGCGGAATCGGAATCTTCAGACGGTTGGCGCATTCGCGCGTGTCCCGTTTATAGAGCGCACGGCAGCCCACGCGACAACTTTTCCGCGCGGAATAGCGCAAACGCGCGGGCGCGGCAGAGTGTTTAGCGCGCGCCCCTTTCTTCAGCATCCGCTGGAGCTTCGCCGCCCGCCCGCGCCAAACTGGCGATTTTTTTACCGTGCGTGTCTTTTGCAGCGTCCGTTGGAGATGCTCTTATTAAAAATCATATGGACTTGTAGCGTAGGAAGGGAATCCATAGAAACTCTGGAGGGTTGAATCCTTTAAATCAAAATGACCTCCAAAAAAAAGTTTCTATGAAAAGAAATCCGAATCAAACAAGTTCTAAGGTATTTTCTATTCCCACCGCTATCACAAATGATTCACAAAATAAAGGATGTTACCGTCCTTATCCTTTCAAACCGTCCGATTAGCTTATTTGTATAATTTTGCCTTAAAATCTCGTTTTCTCTACTACCTAGCAAAGCTACACCTCTTTTGCTTCTAAGTGGCAAAACAGATTCGCCCGCGAGAAAAAATAAAGGTTGAACTAGGCGGAGATGTGACCAAGACTCGCCCCAGTATACAAGATCTATTCAGCATTAATTTTTCTCGTAACGTGCACTATGATGATGTAATATATATTTATTTTACTCTAATCTTATCTATTCTCCTTAATTAGATGCCACATCAGCATTGTGGGTCTAAGATACTAGCACTATGGCCAGTCTTAATACCAGTTTACCCTCAAGCCGATTCGACATACACCATCGGGATTCCAAGGCATGTTGGTGCACCCATCGGTCCGGGTATAAGGAGGGGAGAAGGCTCGTCGCCTTCCCCACTCCTCACTCTACTTCCTCTCCCTACCACCCGATGGCGCCCAGGAGGTCTTCAATCTTCATGAAGGGCAAGGCTCCCGCCGCGCCGGAAGGCGCGGATCCTCTGGTGAAGAGGCCACGAGGCCGCCCTCCCGGGAGCGGGAAGCGTGACGGTCGTGATGGAGGCAGAGGTGGCCACAGCGGCGGCCGTGTTGGAGAGGCGTTGTCGTCGACGTCCGTGGGGGAAGACACATCTTCACCGGCGAAGCGGCCACTTGGCCGTACTCGTGGGAGCCGAGACAAGACCCCCCCCCCCGCCGTAGGCTATATCAAGCGTTAAGGTCATCAAACATCGTGTCAGCTTTCCATCTCTGGGAACTAACACACAACTCTTCTCCCTGTCACCATGCTTGAGTAAGTGAAAATCTCTCTTGACAGTAAGTAGTTCTTCTCCAGCAACATGATAAGTGGAGTCTGTCCAAAGCCCATGCTTATGCTGAAAATGATTGGCCTTTATAGAACAACTGTTGTATCCAACCTCCAAGTATGTAATCTCATGCATACACTCATTTTCAATATGCATAGCATCCATCACTAGCTTTATTGTTGTACCACGCTAAGGCAAAAGATATGTCAAAGCTCCTCTCTACTCATTCAGGTATATATCCACAGGAATGTTGCACCACTTAGTATGTAAGAAATATAACTGGAGCATTCAGAGATTACCAAGAATGACAGCAAGAAAAAGAGCAGGACGTGTCCATGGCTGTTGCACAAACTGAAATAAGCCTACCGTCGAAAACATCAGAGGTGGGCCATTCCTTGTTATGTCCGACTTCACACGAGGTGTGACCACGAAACTGAGGTAGAGAATAATGAGGTCCAGTGGGAGCCAATTGTATGCAAGTTCCTGTAGATTTATATGTAGCACTCAACTTTGCTTGGTCTCCAATTAGGCGTGTGCTCCTGTGCTTTCCCGAAGTTTTTTTGCACGACTTCTAAAGCAAAGTGCAAAGGCTGTGATTAAGAATGGGCCATCCGGTCACTGCACATCCAGGATTGCAGTTACTACTCGTAATTAATATCCTGTGAGAGCGAGACATGAACTGCACCGTGTGCAACTACCCAGGACGCATGATCCACGCACTCGTTCTTATGGTCTGCGGAACAAAGCTTCACGGCCGTTGCCGGCGGCCGGATGCGGTGCTGGTGGAGATGAAGCTTCACGGCTGTTGCCGACCACCGCCTCGGACCAACATTGACATGGCTTCTCCCGCGAGAGGTGCTTCTGTGCTTTCCAGAATTTTTTGTATGAAGACTGCGAATGAATGCTGATCAGCCATCTGCCCATCTTCTCTATGTCCGGCCGCCGCGGGCAACAGCCTTGACTTAATACGGCAGCCATGAGAACAGAACGAGTACGTGGGTCGTGGGGTAGTTGCGCACGTTGCAGTTTCGGTCCCGCTGTTAACTAATAGTAGTAATTAAGCGCAGTGACTAAATTGCCCTTTTCCTTAATGAAAGCAGGTTGATTAGCTCTTCTAATCACAGCCTTTGGTTTGCTTTAGAAGTTGTGCAAAAAAATTCTGGAAAGCACAGAAGCACCTCTCCTCCAATTATCTTGTCATAACTCCAGAGCTTGCCAGGATAAGTTTGCACATAGTTGGTGCACCACACGTCAGTGCGAAGAAGAACATGGATGATCATAAGAGCATCGTATCTGCACCCATGAGCCCCATCGTGTACACCACCACATATTGCTTCAGATATATGATGTTTGCTGACAAGGTACCATCCCTTTCTCATATCGACATAGGCCACTGTCAGTTTGAATCTATTCTCCACCAAATGTACTAAACTACTGAAGGCATGATTGATCCCTGGATCCCATTGTTCAAACAGCACTAGAAGAATTATCCTTCCATTTCTCGGCCTAAATGAACACATATCGGTTATGTAGTTCAGTTTAACCATACTGCATATGAGCCATTCAGCCTGACAACCAATGTCACAAGCTGTAGCTCCTAGTGCATCAGAAAGGTGAACAAGAGCATGTGCCTCATATAAACATCCCACTTGCAGCAAAAGTATCAACGGACTTACGACAATAATCTTGGACTGAAGAAACAAAATACGTCTTTCTACAGTTTTGTTTGTCAAGACTGTAGAAAGAAGACCTTGTTCTGAAAGTGATGCCCATAGTTCCTTGTAGCAAACCAACCTCGAACAACTCACCTTGGATAGAACACATTTCCTCAATAGCCAAGACACTTGTAGCTGAACTCAGTAGTCGCTCCAGTATATAACTATCTCCATGCACATTTTCACTCTTTTGCTGCTCAGAACTAAGTTGTGCCACTTGTGCCACATAAGAATAAAGCATCGTGTGTGTAACACAAACCCAATACCTGAGAGTGAATCTGGAGGCCATGGTGGAGCAGGTTTCAGAGGGGTTGAACAAGGGTCCAGCTGACAGACTGGCAGATTAGGTGGGTGTGGTGGCACTGGATGTTGTGATGGAGTGGTCGCAGAGTTTCCGAACTTGCTCCTCAGGGCCAGCGCATAGGACGCCACGCAACACGCACTCGAGATACCCACTTGATGGATGTTCTGTCAGTTACCTCTGATGCACTCGATAGCTCATCTTTTTCCTGCTCTTGCACTTGCTCCTTATCATCCAACATGACCAGCGTTCTGTCGAGCAGCTGGATGGCTGCTAGTACTAGCATTGCAGAGTGGTGCTTGGACCCGGCATCATCAGGGACCGCAAGTGTGGTTTCCTTGGCGTTGCTGGAGTGCCCATTGAGTGGTGTTGGGGATGCCAAGTTAAGCATTACCGATGCAGATGCGGGTGGTGCTATCTCTACCTGATCCCAATCAATGACAATTGGTCTTGAGTTTTCCACCCTAGAGACAGAGATGGCCGATGATGCATGCTGGATGTCAAGGAGGCAACACCCATCATAGATGCAACGTCCATGCAGAGCACCTCGAGCAAACCCTCGCCACCTCGCCGGCCTTCCTACCATCGTCATTCACCCGCTCCCGCCACCGCCACTACCTCCGTCCCCACCGCGCTCCCATCCTGCGCCGGTAGGGTGCATGCAGTGTGGTCCTTGAGGCAGCGGCTGACCTGTGGATTTGGCATGCGTTCTTCGGCATGGCAAGATCACACAATGATATCAATGTGATGCAGTGCTCCGATGTGTTCCATAAGCTTGTCGAAGGCAATGCCCCTCCGGTGCAGTTTGAGATCAATGGCCACCAGTATGACAAGGGCTACTATTTTGCAGATGGCATCTATCCAAGATGGTCAACATTTGTGAAGACAATCTCGAACACTGTACCTAGAGGCTGCCAGAAAGGATGTGGAGAGGGCATTTGGTGTGCTGAAGCTCGCTTTGCGATTGTCCGATACCCTGCTCTTACATGGTCCAAGGAGCAGATGTGGGAGGTCATGACATGTTGTGTCATACTGCACAACATGATCATCGAGAGCGAGAGGTAATTTCCAATGTTTGACACTGAACCATATGAAGGGATGGGTCCTCTTGCAGATGTTGATCACAATGTGCCTCCCGCATTTGCTGCTTTTCTCGCCAGACGTCAAGAAGTTCGAGACTCCAACACTCATCACCAACTGCAAGATGATCTGGTTGAGCATTTGTGGACTCTCAAAGGCGGCGACTAGTTTGTTTATTTGTTTGCCATTGTGATTTAAACTTTTAAATTTGTGTGGTTTGATAAACCTTAATTATTTGTCTGCTATGTTAAACTTGTTGAATTATGTCCAACATTTGTTTAAGTTGTAATACTATTTGTTGTTTAAATTTAATATACATATGAAACTGTATTGGGGGCACCGTTTGGGGTGCACGGTTGGGCGCCGGCATGTCCCCAATTCTAATTTTGCGCCGGCAACCCCCCCCCCCCCCCCATATGGTCCCTATAGCGGCTGCGCCGGACGCCGTATGGGGAGGACGGGTGGAGATGCTCTAAGCTTCAAAACCAGAACCGCTGGGCGCACAATATGCAATCGGAGAGATCGTCATGTCTATGTCTTTGATCACAAGGTCCATTTCAGTGTTGTAAACATGTTTACCGTAGGAGCTCCATAACAGGAGGAAGTTGAAGGCATACGAGCCAATCCATGAGCCCAGCCAGCTCACTAAGGTCACCAGACTTCTAGCTCGTCCTTCGATGTGCATCGTGAAGATCTGCTCAAATTCATGTTATCTCTATTCTGCAGGTTCTGATTTTTCTTTAATCTTGGGAAACAATAATATACCTTTGATACTGTAACATCAAGGGCATAAAAGATACCTTAACTATGGAATTCCATCCACACCTCCAGTGAAGACTTGGTTTGGAAAGCAACCGAGATATTTATAATGACTAACATCTGGCAGAAGAGCATTAAAGAAGTAAAAGTTAAGAAGCAGTATATACCAGAATCTCTGCCAAAGCTAACGCCACGTCGAGGTCCTTGGCCCATTGATGTTCCTGTTCCACAAGGAGTAAAACTAGTAGCAATGTTGTGGCCGTATTATGAGGACGATGTCAGTTTCTGCAAATCCAAACTTTGGACAAGAATGATACTCCAACTAGTAGGCAACCAATTCAAGGCATGTGGAAATACTCATCAAGCTTTGTGCAAAATTGAAACCGTGGACATACTCATCAAGCTTTTTGAAGATCAACTTTCTTTCAGCATGTACAATAAAACCAAAGAAATAATCCAGAGTAACATGGACTTTGGGTTACAATGGGTGGTTACTGTGCCCCACACCACAGGGATAAATCTGTTATTACTAGAATGTCAGGCTGCTAGTACGGTTCTAATTTGTCACTCGCTAAGTAGACTTTTCAAATAGACCAAACAAGAAGATATTCAGGCGCTAAATATGGGCACCACTAACTAAAAGTCTAAAACTGCTATTCCTAGCTAAATTATGCTTTGCGGCATCACTGCAACATCACAAGCCATAATTCATTAGCTTTTTACACTCATTTTCTTATTAGATTGGTGACTATCTGCAGAAGACAAAAGTGTTATGTTTCTTCATTGCGTGCGATGCAGAATAGAGTTGGCATCTCAACCAGTGCTTGTCTCGATCTGGATGGTGTGCGCGGGCACAGAGCCGTTCGATTCTTCGTCAGCAACACTTTCTCCACTCCCATGGATACCCTGGGGATCTACATTTCTGGCTTCATGGTGGGGCTGATCAGTCATAGACCCATTGCCCAAGTCGTTCTGCAACGGATCTGATCCTCCGTGGCCTTCACTTCCACCGTCCCCATCAGCACTCTGCATATCAGAATCTCTCACTTTTGTGTATTTGGCATGAACTGACCTGGCAATGCTTATCAACAGCATGAGTGCTGAGATACATACAGTGATGATGAAGAGACCAGAGAAACTTCTCAAAGTGAGAGGTGCCGAATCTGTCTTGGGGATGCCATAATCTGGCAAGGACGTCGTTTTGCGAAACCATTCCGCTTGAATTCGTGAGCCCTCATCTCCACTTGTCAGGTCCAAGATGGCTACCGAAAGATTATGCACCAATGGAGAATGTCGGGGAAACACCTGGAAGAGATACACAATGCTAGTTAGACCACATTGTTTTATCCAGAATGCAACTACCTCTTGTAAGGATGCAAATCACTAGAGTGAGAAGCTTACAAAACTAAATCCAGGTGTCTTGTATATGCGGTTAACCATCTGGAATTCATTATAGTACTGAGGGTCAGAGAGAAAAGATGTTATGTAGGGGATCTCATCAACTATAACCGAGACACCTCCATTCTTCGACCCATTCCTCAAAGCATTTGCATATTCCTCTTTCTTTGTATAGGGCCTTAACCTTTTTCCATCAAACCCTTTTTTTGTAAGGATAGAATATACAAATGATCCAGAATGGTATCCAATATAGTCACCAGTTGACAGTAGCTGGTCAAGATCAGTCACTGAGGGCCGGAGCCTCTTTGCAGTCAGAATGGAGGATAAGCTAGCTGTGTAGCTCTGCACTATAACTAGCACAACAAAGCACCATATAACCACAACAATTTTCGACAGAGGGCTTTTAATAATTTGGCCTGCACAAAGTGTATCAATCAAGAAATTAGAGAATGTCAGAATTACAGTAACAACTTATAATGCACCAAATATTGTCAGCAAATTTTTGCCCCTTAGTACTAACCATGAGAAAATGTCAAGGTCGAGAAAGAAAAGTACAGAGCAACACTGCACTGTCTCGAACTCGATCCTTGGTACTCCAGGTTTTTGGGCCGCTCAATCATCCACACAACTAGTGCAGTGAAGAAGAAGCCACCCACAGTTGCTAGCCAAAGTTCCATCGTTAGCGGCTTTAAGAATACCCATTCAATTGTTGATTTGCAGTCATTCTCGCTGAGCACAAGCAGTGACACACCAGACTCGGAGTATGGCATCGTGAAGTCGACATATACAGCTCGCTCATAAGTTATAGTTATGTCACCCACTGCGGCATCGAAGATCTGGTCATAACAACCAACAAGTATGATGTCACTAAGTGATTCTGATAAATTACATGCAAGTACAAGGAAAGCAAGGTTCACCCACCCCTGAAGACACATTGTGCACTATTTCGTCATAGGAACCGTCAAAGACGTTGAATTCATAATCCAGATCATGTGGTAGTTTCTTCACAGCAGCCTTAAAGACATCAATGCAGTAGCCGGTGAACTTATGAGTAGTTGCATTCACAAAATCTTTAAAACTATTACGCCCTGGCACAGCGATCTTCAGTGGCTTCACGTAGTGTCTAGTCAAAGCTCCTGAATTTTTTCTCGCTAATATTCTGGCATTCTTCCTCTTGAGTTCTACATTAAGAAAGTTTTTAGTATCATGTATGACTGATGAGAATGTTTTTGTACGTTATGAAAAAATAGTAGCACAGCAATAAAATTTCCTCCACAATGACAAACACATGAGAATGTCTTAAGGTGACCACAATTCGGCATCGCACAACAGAGGGAAGACCACATGTTTTTATGTGGTACTCTTACAGTTATATTCCCTAGGAGAACTACACACAGCAAATGAAAACATTTCCCTCTATACTCATTTTTTTAATCTAGTACACTATAAAGTGAATGTTTTATATACACAGAACAGATGGAAATTATGAGTTGTTTGCCACAAAGATACATTGGATGTTCTTGACAACTCGGCGATGGCCACATGATTAGAGATTGAAAAATCGCTGGGTGAATTAAGCCAAGATGGCACAGCGAATCTCCTCGAGACTATTCGGGGTCGGGATTGTTTCGGAATTCCTCACCTCACCTAGGTTGGGGGCAGCGAGGGGCCTGCACCACGCGCGACTCGCTCAGCTTCCGCTTCTGACCCCATAGCCGACAACGCCACTCGCACCAGGCCGCGGCGCGGTGTGATGGGAGAGGTGGGGGCAAGGGACGGGACGGGAGGAGCCGCGGGCGTTCCGGCCAGCGACTTCGCCGCCGTTCTGGATCTAGGGCATTTTGGCCGTTGGGCAATTGCTTGGGCGGGGCCTGAAGGAAAGCGGAAGGGTAGTAGACGTTCTTCTCTTCCTTTTCGTGAGGTGGCAAGGTGTATAGCGAAATTCAGGCCAAGGAAACAGTATACTAATTCTAAAGTTTATCAAAATTTAGATATGTAGATCATGGGCACAGCGCTCTCATTGTATTAAAAATTTCGAAAATTATATTTATATGTTTCAAAAAATTATGTAGCAAAATTCTAAAAGTAGCCAATGATGAAATCTGCTAACGTATAAAATCTTAATTACAAATATTTTATTCTCTGAGCTACACAAAAATGACAAATTCTAATTTTTTTGGAGATTTGAAGCACTATACTCAGATCCATATATTTGTTATTTTTGTGCAGCTCAAAATACACATTATATCCAGTTGAAAATTTACACGTTTGTGGGATACAATACTGACTACATCATGATTTATTTTCAGATTTTTCTAAAACTTAAAAATATAATTTTTAATTACTTTTCTGAAAAGAGATCAATGGTGCTTATGTGCACCAAATCTCCGTCCAGATAGATATATCTAAATTTAAACAAGTTTTATGGGACAAGGAAGTACATTCAACTCAGGGACAACAAATATGAACCGGATATACTATATGTCATTAGATTTTAAGTGTGTAACTGAAAATTTTGGTTGCAATAGTAACTTCATGTGCAACTGCAAGCTTATGTGTAATTATCATATTATCGAAAATATTTATGTAAACCCAAGTGTATTGAAGTCAACCGAGCTCTAATTTTTGGTCAACATAAAATTAGCAAAACCAGTTTTCAAGCCGCAAGCAGTACTACTACTAAGGGTATGTATTTCATATAGTTTGAAACATGTGCAAACAAAAAAATTAAGCTGGAGTGATATGGTAGGAAAGAATGCACTCGCCCAATTCAGCGGTAGAGAAATCATTGATCGATTAAGAAAAGTAAAACTCTTTTAATCTCTCCAAATAGATGTCGTAAAAAACGCATGTTCATATACTAAAACATGTATAGATATATGCATCTCTACGTAAATCTACTACAGTTAACTCAGGACATACGGAGTACATATTATTGATAAGACAAAGGAGTCCTAGCTAGTCATGGTCAGAGCGATATCTAGATAGTGCAATAATCTTGTAACTGAAAAAACTTCCTTTTCATTCTTATCTTACAGTACTTAAATGACAAGCAACTTTTGGTTGCCTTGTTCTTGATAAAAGATATATCTAGATAGTAGATAGTGTAGCAAAAATTTGAAGGTTAGTCATGCTTACCAGCTGTTGCAGTACCGTCTTCGGGCGAGCCACTACCAGTTTTTTCAACCAGCTGCCGGTACGCCGGCGCCAAGGAAATGCTCACGCCGCCCGCCGTGGTCGCGTCGCCTTCCGGATGCCGGACCCCGATGCCGGCACTCACCGTCACAGGCGCCGCCGCCGCCGCGCTCGAGAGCGTGAGCAACACGAGCACCTGCAGCAAAACCATGGTCAACGTGCACTCCATTTTTGTTTATCTGCCCGAGCTCAAGCTCTCACACATGTGAGCTTGATTTTTTGATTACCTATATATACTAGGTTACACGGTGTACCTGGTCCAAAGTTGTATTCGTAAGTTGCCTGGAAATTAAAACCTGACAAAATGACATTTTCACAATCGAGGGAGTCAAAGGGCGATATTTCGCATGCAGAGTTTTCCCCTTCCACAAGATAATTCTCGATGCTATCCATGGCCGCGTTCTCTCGATCGTGTGAGCTCTGATCGATCTTCACGCGCAGATGCGTGGTATATAGGTGAGAAACTGCGCGGGAGATTTGGTCTAGTGCCACGACTCCCTGTACTTTTTCCACGATTCAAGGGTGTACTGTTACGTGTCTACTTGTTCAATGCTCAGGCCGACTGGCTTGAATGTAATCCGGTCTTCGTCCATCTTCGTCGCTGAAAATGAGTGAGCCAGTGAAAACTTGACTTCTATGACTTCTAGAGAAGCCTGGAGAAGACGACAAAAGCCTCGAAATATTTCTGCAACATTTCCAATAGCACTGCGTATCAGAATGCATGGAACTAATTAACTCTTGGAAGGTATACATAAAACCAAGCTGGGCCTGCTAGTTTCATTTTAATATTTTGGCGAAGATTGGAAATCCACTTTTGAACATGTAAGCATATGAAAATAACATTTTTAAATAAAAGATCTGAATAAAACTTTGGGGCATATATGTCGACATTATTATGTGCACGCCACCCGTGGAAAACTAAAATATTTTGTGTCATGTGTGAAAAAATAAAGAAATATCTCGTGAAAAGCTTTTTAAAGCATAATTTTTTTGTCTTCTTTGCACACAACACACGAAATGCCGGTTTTCCATGAAACGACTTTATGAGCACATATGATGTCAAAATGTGCATGCCATATTTTGTTCGAACTTTTCTGACATTTTAAACCGCATTTAAAAATCATTTAAGAAACTGGAAGCATATACTCCCTGTCCCTGGTGCCAAAATGCCTTGTCCGGCAAAGGTTTCATTTTTTACTCGAAATATTACTTTAGTTTGGTTGATTAGACGTGGACTGTTCACACTACGGGGAAACGGCTTTTGACGTGTTGCAAAACTATTGGCTTGCTCCCTACGACCCGAAACACAGCAAAGATACGCTCCACCGTGTGCAGTAAAAAAAACGGCAAAAAAGACGACACGGTAAATCGGTAAAAAGGAACACGGCAAAGGCCCAAAAAAGAACACGGCAAAACCAGGAACAAGGCGAACTCTAGAGGAGGCACATGGGAAAGGTCCGGAGCACGGCAAACACCTGAACACATGGCTCGGGTGGCCTACCTAGACGGCGCCATCATAACGGCCAGGCTTTGCCGGGTGTCCCTAGCGAACACACGACAAAGCACTCTTCTCCCGCGAGCAGATTATTTCAGCCAACTATTCCCGCGCGATAGAGGGCTGCAGAATTTTGGCGTGAAACATTTGTCGTGTGCAAATTAGGTAGGAACACGGCAAAGATAACTTTGCCGTGTGTATTTTGGGTAGGAACACGGCAAAGGTGCAAATTCATGCACTCTTGCAACCTAGCAAATTCGCCAACGTAGAGTTTAGCTGGCAACAAGACAAATACGAATTTAGTACAAGGATCGGAGGGAGTAAAAAAAACGCCCCCATGTCGTCTCGGCACGGGTGACTCGGGCGATGCAAACCCTAGCCACCGGGCCAGCCGCCTCCTTCCCGCCTCCCCTCCTCTCCGCCGTTGCCTGGGTGCTCCAACAGGGCCGCTCGGTAGTGGGCGGTGACGGGGAACTCGTCTCACATCGCGGCGTGAGGGCAGGCGCTTGGGACGGTGACGGTGTCTTCTGCTCGGCGACGGCGCGAGCCGCGAGTCTGGTTGAGGGCGGCGCAGCCTGCTCTGGCGCGGACGCCGGGGCGACGGCCCCGGGAAGGTGGTTTCGGCGGCGTGCCGTGCTTGGGCGCGGTAACCTGCCATGGCGGCAAGGAGGTGGGCTCGGGCGGTGGCTGGTGGCTCCCTTCACGGCGAGTTCCGTGCGGGGCTGCTCCAACACCCCTAGCGGCGCAGCTACGCTCGGCGGTGGTCTGCGTGCTTTCGGCGCCAATCCTCCCCGACGGTTCATGATGGTGGCCTTCTTCGGTTGGGGGTGGTGGCGGACGTCTCGTCGATGTGTTTGTGGTCGGTGGCAGCCTCCTAATTCCGATGAGGCCGACCGGCCGGCGATGGTGTGGGGCCTATTGTTCTGCCTAATAAAGGTGGTTGCCCTTTGTTCCTCTTCCGCGAAGATGGTGACTTTCCTAAGGTCGGTTCTTCTTCTTCTGCCTTAAATGGCGAGTTCCGGAAAGCTCCGCTAGCAAGTGTAACAGTGCATATTGTGCCTGGAGTTTGCTGGATCGGTTGGTATAGCACCGATGCTTTTATTCTAGGTGTTTGGTTCTGGAGGGAGCGGCACGAAGCTCTATAACATAAGTATCACCCCTAAATATGAAATATATCAATGAATAACAGTAAATTATGATATAAAATAGTGATGCAAAATGGACGTATCAGCCGGCAGTAGCCAGTTACCACCGGCATGTTCGCACTGGCGGGCTCTGGTGCGCCGGCAGTAGCCCAAAATGGTGCGCCGGCAGTAAGGGTTTTCCTAGTAGTATCATGAAGGCAGGTTTCGAGGACTAGCAATGGAGGTTCAAATCTTTGTGGTTTGAGGGACTGGGTTGGTGTTATGTGTTTCGCAGCAGCATGCAAGCAGGGGTGGCAACACAAGTGAAGTTCAGAATCTTACCCTTTCAGAGTGAAAATCGTTTTAATTGGTTGTGCATGCCAATGAGCTTGTTGAAGGCATTGTTTTGAGAGCAGAGACTATCTTCAGAGTGAAAACGTGAGATCTTTTGATCGAGCGACGACGATGTTAGTGCACTATTTCCTTATTGAAGACGTCGCCTTTGAAAAGCCTGGAGTTCAGATGTTGTATTGGTGGTGGTTGTATTGTTGCTGCTAGAGCTGGAATGTTGTGCGGGGCTTCTTTTTCTGTTTTTCGTAGTGTGCATCCGTACTGCAATTAGGCGTTGCATTGTGAGTATAATTGATATTATATATTCCTTTTATCCAAAAAAGAATTTTTTGTTTAGGTGGCAACAAGACAAATACGAGTTTAGTGCATGGATCGGAGGGAGTAGAAACTGTTGATGACAACAAAAAAAAAAACACTTCGGAGAAGAAGAGGCGGCCTATTTTTCCGTGGTCTCGCGTTCGAAGAGATTGAGAAAAAACAAGATGCACGCCGTCCGTGGGATTCGAACCCACGACCACACGGTTAAAAGCCGTGCGCTCTACCAACTGAGCTAGGACGGCTCGGTGGATATGAATGCACTATATTCTATATATATCATACACACCTCCCAAATTTTCTTTCTTCCCAGGTCTAAATCCACTCAGCGGCGGTAGTAAGTAGTGTTTCGCAAAATGCAAATCTACTCCATTCTGTCTAGCTATTTCTTGACGGTAGTTTGTCTACTTGTGAAGTAATCACAGGCTGAGACTCGTAGCAGCACGGCGCGGGTTTGGTTCACTAGCGGATCTAAGGGCATCTCCAACCGCATGACCCAAACAGACGTATTCGGACGTCCGATTGTGGTCGTTTGGGTCGAGGTCCGGAGACGCGGATAGACAATATGTCCGTAGCTTTGTTTTGTTCCCCAACGCTGAGCAGACCCAAATTAGTCCTCTTCCTCCTACTAGTACTAGTCAAAAACATGCCCGGCGAGCAGCTCCCCGTCCGACCTCGGCCCGGCGACCTCCGTCCCCGCCCCGGCGACCTCCGCTCCCACCCCGCCACGGCCCGGCGAGCTCCGCCGCGCCACGCCCCGGCGAGATCCGGCCCAGGTCCTTCCCGCACGCGGCCGACGACTCCCTCGCCCGTGCCCGCTCGGCGCGCCTCGCCAGTGCCCGTGCGTGGCCGACGCGGCCGGCGGCGCCCCCGCCCGTCCCCGCGCGTGTCCGGCACGGCCTGCTCTCGCGCCGGCGGCGGCCCGAGGCGCGGCCTGCTCGCGGCGGCGCGGGCGAGGCTCGCTCTGCGGCGGCGGCCCGAGGCGCGGCGGCGGCCCGACGCGCGGCCGTGTCGCGGCGGCGCGGGCCCGAGGCGGCCACGAGGGAGTGGGCGGCGGCCCTAGGCGCGGCGGCGGCCCGACGCGCGGCCAGGCTGCGGCGGCGCGGGCTCCGCGGTGGGAGTGGGCGGCGGCCGGGGCCGGGACGGCGCCGCACGGGGCGGCGTCGAGGCGACGCGCGGCTCGCGAGGGCCGGGCGGCGCGCGGCTCGCGTCGGGGATCCGCCCGCCCACGTCGACCTCCGCCCCTCGGGGCGGCGCGAGATGGCGCGGCGAGGCACGGGACGGCGGCGGCCCGAGGTGCGGCCGGCGGAGTCGGACCGAGGCGCGGCCGGCGGCGGCGGCCCGAGGCTCGCGGCGGCGCGCGGCCGGCCGCTCGTGGCTCGGCCGCAAGGCGCCGCCCGTTCACGCACCCTTGGCCATCGCTCCGCGCGTCGCCGTCGACGAGCTTTGTCGCCGGAGCTCATTTTGGCAGCGGCAACTTCCGGTAGGGATGAAAAAAAGGAGGACTCGGCGCCGTGGTGCTCCATGTGTGGGCGGCGGCGGCGTTGGCCGGGCCAGCCAAACTCCGGCAGCTATTCCGGCCATACCATGGGAAAAAGAAGACATGGGAGAGAGAAGATGTGGGGTCGGGCGAATAAAAACGGACGTCCGGAGCTGTCCCGAGCGAGCCGGGACAGACGCAAAGTCCGCCCAGATTTGCGTGAGATTTGGGTCGCCCCGGACTTTATTGCCGTCCGTTTTGCATTTGCGTCCGCGCGTTGGGACATGTTTTTACCCAAACGGACAAAAGTGGTATCCGTTTTTGGGTTTGGGTCTCCGCGTTGGAGATGCCCTAACCCCAGAGTGATTGGGTGAACCCCAATTATCACCTGAATCTCCACTAACCACTCTCCCCACATTCACTACTAATCCCTGCCATTTGGTAGCACTCGGTTAATCCCTATCAGCACATGCGGCAATCAACAACAAGCAAGACATGCAGAACATGCGGCAAGCTACAAACGGCAATCAGCAAGGAACACACGCAGCGAGCAACAGCAGTAATATACAAACAGAATAAACATCAACTTTGCGCAAAAAAAATACAGGACATAGATGGAACATAAGTATCTGCAGAATCACGATTATTTCAAGCTAGAATCGATTTTTTCTAGGGAAAATAGTGACATGACAACTAACGAAGTTCAGCGAATAAATATGAAGTCTTTCCGCTGCAGAATACACGCCAATTGATTGGCATGGCACCCTTGCGTTTACTTCAGGAGCTTCATGTAGAACTCTAGTTCTTTGCATCTGGCCATGTATAGCAGTAAGAATTCATCACTATTAGAATTTGTGCAGTTCAAATGAGCAAAAAAAAAAACATAAAAGAAGGCTCCTAAAACATGCAATAAGACACTCCAACTACATGTAACAAAGAACATGCAATGAGACAGTTGGGAGAGCTCCTGAAAAAGAGAACCATGCAATCAGAAAAATAACAATCCAGCTACAATTTTTTTGAACAAGGGTAGGGTGCACCCTAATTCATTGAGCTCATAGACATTGCACAAATAGGATTACAAATCCAGTTAACTGCAGCCTTTGCACTGCTACAGAAATTGGATATGCTACATTCCTATGAGCATCATTTCTACAAGAACAGATAAGCGATGCATTGTGAGCTCACATGCAATGAGATGAATATATTAGAAATTTCGTGCTACAAAAATTAGTATAAGTAATCAATAATGAATAATCTGTTCAATTAAGTTATCTTGATATGAGCCAAAGTTGGTCCTGCTGCCTTGGCATGCAGAAAAAGATAAGCATGATGTTGCTGACCTTGATACGATGGTTTCATGTGAGCTTGTTGGTTGAGTGGCTAGGTCTTTGGTCCGGCTCGGTGACGGCGTTGGCATTGAGGAAGGGCGACAAGATTAGAGGAGCTCCTCTCCTCCACTTGGTTGCGTGACCGCCATTATTCCGGTAGTCACTGTTGTCTCCTCCGTTCACGTCGGTCGCCTCCGTTATCGCGAGAGACGATGCTTTCAGGATTCTGCTCATGGGTGTGATCAGCGACACTCCGCCATTCCGGAATCGCAATCTACTGTACCTCCATTGCTCCTATGCGCGTGAGCCAATATAATGCACTATCTTTTTTGCTGCTACACGCACAAATCTAGCCAGCTGGTTGGAGACAATTCTGTATATGCACTAACAAAACTGTACTTAAATATTACTGCCTGTATTTTTTTCGATAATGGGCGCTTTATTACTTTTAAAAGCAATTACACCTAACCTTTACATAGCTAATACGCACACAGCCGTTTCATAGTCTCAAAAATCTCAACATGAAAATAAAAAAATGAATTACATATCAATCATGAGCAAATATAAAAATGCCTAAGGGTATAGGTGGCGGTCCAATCCTTAGATTATGCTTCCATGCATGTAGAGAAAAAGTATCCCTCGTTGTATCCTCCAACCGTGTACAGACCTCTGTAAAGAGCTAGCGATTCTTCACTCTCTGCAACGTAGACCATAAACGAATAATAGTGGTACATCTATAAATAACCTGCATAAGAGAACAATTCTTATCAGTAAACTGCCTGCATTGAAATAATAAAATCGAACCGAATCAGATGATATACCATCCATATATGCCAACAATAGAAGATGATGAGCATCGCGATACACTTAAATTTACTTGTCAGTTGTAAAGGATGTGTGAAGGAAAACAAAACCCCGTACGAACTGCTAGCCAAAGGACAAAAGACACAGTTGTCTTACATGAAAATACAACAAACGCCGTGGGCATCGACAACAGGTCCCATTTCTCTCTACAAAAGAATAAAATGGTACCAATTATGAACCAGAAAAGAGAAAAACATTTTTATTCCTCAAGGAAACAACAGAGTGGGCTTTGAATGCCTAACGACTGGTCTTTTAATGACACATGTGGGCGGTGGCTGTCCTCACAAAAGATGATTCTGTTGAATTTGGCCTTGAGCCATAGTCCATAGTCCAATACAAGCCCTGAATTTCTTTTGGCTCATTCATGTATGGCAAGATGTAAAACTAAAGTTTAGTCCTATATTGCTTGTTGAGAGATGTGTGGTGGTTTATAAGGAAATTGTTCTTATCCTTGTAAGTGAGTGAGAAGAGAGAGAGTCCTCGCACACTCCTCCTCCTCCAACTTCCGCCTCGCCACGCCACTTCTCGCCAGGACACGCCGTGCCAAGGGTTGCATGTAAAAGGACGAGATGTCGCCTAGAGGGAGGGTGAATAGGCGTTTTAAAAACTCTTACGGATTTGGCTCGTAAGAATGTGGAATTAAACTAACGTTTATTTTACAAGCACAAAACCTAAATATGCTAGGCTCAACTAAGTGCAATAACAACAACTAGAGCTAAGCAAGATAGGCACAAAAAATATATATATATATATATGAAAGACAAGTGATAGCAAGATATAATAGATACTTCAAGCTCGATGACTATCATAAGGGAAAGTAAACTCGGGTATAGAAATAACCATGGCACGCGGAGACGAAGATGTATTCCCGTGTTCCCTTTCTTTGCAAGAAGGTACGTCACGTTTGGACAGGTGGGGGCTCCTTCACAACCTTCCACGAAGAAGGTCACCGGGACACCAACCAAGCTAACTAGGAGGTCACCCTCCAAGAGTAACAAGCTCACGGGTCTCTCACTCGAACTAATCGTGGTGGAGAGCTCAACACTATGCAGTGATGCAAAGCAAGAACACCAAAGGTGTTCAAATCCTTCACACTAAAATCTCACCAAAGCAACAAATGCTAGGATGAGATTAGGGAGGAAGAACAATGGAGAAAATCAACAAATGACTCCAAGATCTAAATCCAAAGAGTTCCCCTCACTTAGAGGAGAAATAGATTGGTGGAGATTGTAGATCTAGATATCCTCTCTTAGATCCCTCAAGAATGAGCAAAAATCATGGGGGGGTCAAGAGATAGGGCAAGATCTTCAAAGTCAACAATGGAGGAGAGAGAGTGGAAGAACTTACCCAACCCAAGGTGAAAGAAGGCCTATTTATAGTCTAAGAAACAATAGAGCCATTGGGGAGAAAAAACGGGTAGAAAAACCAGTCAGTTAGCCGGCCGGTCTAACGGGCCGGGCGCCGGACAGGCCGATGCACAGGCCGGACGGGGTGCAGCAGGCCGACAACGGCCAAAAGAGCCCAACCGGCGGAGGGGCCGGTCGACGGGCGCTGGGCCGGCCGGTCCGGCGGCCACCGGGCAGGCACCGGATGGGGCTGGGATATACCCTGGAAGGTTCCCGATGGGCCGGACTGCTTCAGGCCAACACCTTTTTTTCTTCTTTTAAATAGAAAATGCTACCGAACTCCGATTTACATGAAACCAATTTTGTTGGAAATATAACGATAAATAGAACCCCTCACAGAATATTTTTAGATGATTTTAGAGAGGGAATCTCCCACAGTCAAGAAACAGTAAAGATGTCCAAACTCGAAAACGCAATAGAAGATGCATGCGGATTCCTTTTTCGATTAACTTGGGCTTGCTGAAAAGCTAGCAACAAGCTTAAGAACCTCACATAGAGAAATACCAAGAAGCAATACGGATATGAAAAGGATTGAGTTCCCTAAGACGATGTAATCAAGTTACCCAACCGAAAACCCCTCTTGATAGTGCGGCTATCTATCCTATAATCCGGTCTCTCAACAACCACCTTGAGACCGGTAAAAGGAAAACCTAGCGAGACCATACCGGTGCCTTGCGCATCCCGCTTGATCTTGATGACAACGCTTCAAGTTCCATCAAGCCGGAGTGCATCACTTGATCATTGTTGTTTCGTGAAGACTCATGATTTTCTCCCCATACGCCATTATGGGATAGCTTTATTAAGCATATCTTCACATGTCCATTATCACTAAATGGATGGCAAACTTCAAGCATGTGATCCTCTTGAGATGCTCAACTTGAACTTGCCCAACTCAACCTTGATGACGATCACCACTTGACGTCATCCTCTTATGAGCTATATGAGATCTCACTTTTGATGCATTCCCATGGAAAGATACCTAACCCACGTAGACAACACAAGGGCACATATATGATGGGTTAGTTCATAAAGCATAATTGACAAGGCTTACCATACCACATGACTTCTCGTGGCACATTCTTCATGCTTTATGTGTTGACCAAACTTGAAACTATTCTTCACTCTCTATATTGGTCAATCTTGTATATTCTCATGCTCTATCATACTATCTTGATCATTCATTGCTTAACACATAAGCTAAAGCATGGATAATATTGAGTTCCACATAAGAACTTCATCTTCATTTCTTCTTCTTGATCATATCACATATATGTCTTCAAATCGATGATCTTGATGACAATACTCAAGGTATATCTTTATCTTCACGGCATCTATACTTGAATCCAACACATGGACTACAAGTAGTACCTATAGAATATTCCTTCATATAAACTGATACGTCTCCGACGTATCGATAATTTCTTATGTTCTATGCCATATTATTGATGATACCTACATGTTTTATGCACACTTTATGTCATATTTGTGCATTTTCTGGAACTAACCTATTAACAAGATGCCGAAGTGCCGGTTGTTGTTTTCGCTGTTTTTGGTTTCGAAATCCTAGTAAGGAAATATTCTCGGAATTGGACGAAATCAAAGCCCGGGGGCCTATTTTTCCACGAAGCTTCCGGAAGTCCGAAGACGAGACGAAGAGGGGCCACGGGGTGGCCAAACCCTAGGGCGGCGCGGCCCCACCCCGGCCGCGCCGGCCTATGGTGTGGGCCCCCGTGCCGCCTCTTGACTTGCCCTTCCGCCTACTTAAAGCCTCCGTGACGAAACCCCCGATACCGAGAGCCACGATACGGAAAACCTTCCAGAGACGCCGTCGCCGCCGATCCCATCTCGGGGGATCCAGGAGATCGCCTCCGGCACCCTGCCGGAGAGGGGAATCATCTCCCGGAGGACTCTACACCGCCATGGTCGCCTCCGGAGTGATGAGTGAGTAGTCTACCCCTGGACTATGGGTCCATAGCGGTAGCTAGATGGTTGTCTTCTCCCCATTGTGCTATCATTGTTGGATCTTGTGAGCTGCCTAACATGATCAAGATCATCTATCCGTAATTCTATATGTTGCGTTTGTCGGGATCCGATGGATAGAGAATACTATGTCATGTTAATTATCAAGTTATTATACATGTGTTGTTTATGATCTTGCATGCTCTCCGTTTCTAGTAGAGGCTCCGGCCAAGTTTTTACTTTTAACTCCAAGAGGGAGTACTTATGCTCGATAGTGGGTTCATGCCCGCATTGACACCGGGACGGTGACATAAAGTTCTAAGGTTGTGTTGTGCTTGTTGCCACTAGGGATAAAACATTGGCGCTATGTCCGAGGATGTAGTTGTTGATTACATTACGCACCATACTTAATGCAATTGTCCGTTGTTTAGCAACTTAATACCGGAGGGGTTCGGACGATAACTCGAAGGTGGACTTTTTAGGCATAGATGCGGTTGGATGGCGGTCTATGTACTTTGTCGTAATGCCCAATTAAATCTCACTATACTTATCATGTCATGTATGTGCATTGTTATGCTCTCTCTATTTGTCAATTGCCCGACTGTAATTTGTTCACCCAACATGCTTTTATCTTATGGGAGAGACACCTCTAGTGAACTGTGGACCCCGGTCCATTCTTTAATACTCGAAATACAAATCTGCTCGCAATACTTGTTTCTACTGTTTTCTCTCGCAAACAATCATCTTCCACACAATACGGTTAATCCTTTGTTACGAGCAAGCCGATGAGATTGACAACCTCCACTGTTTCGTTGGGGCAAAGTACTTTGGTTGTGTTGTGCAGGTTCCACGTTGGCGCCGGAATCTCCGGTGTTGCGCCGCACTACATCCCGCCGCCATCAACCTTCAACGTGCTTCTTGGCTCCTCCTGGTTCGATAAACCTTGGTTTCTTTTCGAGGGAAAACTTGCTCGCTGTGCGCATCATACCTTCCTCTTGGGGTTGCCCAACGAACGTGTGAAATACACGCCATCAAGCTCTTTTTCTAGCGCCGTTGCCGGGGAGATCAAGACACGCTGCAAGGGGAGTCTCCACTTCTCAATCTCTTTACTTTGTTTTTGTCTTGCTTCATTTTATTTACTACTTTGTTTGCTGCACTTATAACAAAACACAAAAAAAAATTAGTTGCTAGCTTTACTTTATTTACCGTCTTGTTTGCTATATCAAAAACACAAAAAAATTAGTTTACTTGCATTTACTTTATCTAGTTTGCTTTATTTACTGTCTTGCACTCTATATTAAAAATACAAAAAAAAAATTTAGTTACTTTTGTTACCATGTCTAGCTCTGAACTTGTTACTTCTTCGCCTGAAGAATTAGTCTTCACTTTTAAACAAGGGGATGAGGAGAGTTTTAAGGATGCTTGGTCTAGAATTTTTACTTCTTATCGTGAAACTGAACCTCAAATGACTCTAAGCTTGCTCCTTAGTAATTTTTATTTTGGTCTTATGGTTCGCTATAGATATGCTTTGGATACTTTAGTGGGAGGAGATTTCCTCCATTGCAATGGGGATCGAGCTTTTAATGCCATAAAGAAGTTGGTTGCATCACATGATTCAGCTAATAATTTTGATTCAGCCCTTATCAGCATTCATAATAGATTAAATACTCTTGAGACAAGTGCATCTCGCTTAAACGAAAATTATGGATACATTCGTAACCGTCTTGATCAAGTTTTAGTGAACTCTGAACTTTCATTATGGGATCCTGCTTGTTAAAATTGTTATCGGTGATCGAACTCTTCATGCCTACTCGTGATATTATGTATGAATTTTGCCTTATGCCCGAAAGCATTTATAAATCTTTGAAACTTTGGGGAGTCGATGAAGGAGGAGAAGAGATAACTCTCATTGATAACTCTATTATAATTCCTAAGGGAGTAGGCTGCAGGTGTGCATACAACCATTCTTGGAAGAACAATATCCATTGATTATCTTGTTATTGAAACAGGAAAAATCATACTTGGGAGATCCCTGTTGAAACTATTGGGAGCAAGTCATTGATGTGGGAAAAGGCACTCTGAAATTCACCTCTATGCCGGGGGAAATCATATATTCCCTAAACCAAAGGGAAGGAAAAACAATAAGAAAGGTAAGGGTAAAGCCCAAGGTAAGGTTGACGCACCACCCTTCGATAATACTTGATATACACTTTACGCGCCTAGCTGAAAGGCGTTAAAGAAAAGCGCTTATGGGAGACAACCCATGTTTTTACTACAGTATTTTTGTTTTATATTTGTGTCTTGGAAGTTGTTTACTACTGTAGCAACCTCTCCTTATCTTAGTTTTAAGTTTTGTTGTGCCAAGTAAAGTCTTTGATAGAAAAGTAAGTACTAGATTTGGATTACTGCGCAGAAACAGATTTCTTTGCTGTCACGAATCTGGGTCTAATTCTCTGTAGGTAACTCAGAAAATTATGCCAATTTACGTGAGTGATCCTCAGATATGTACGCAACTTTCTTTCAATTTGAGCATTTTCGTTTGAGCAAGTATGGTGGCCTAATAAAATCCATCTTTACGGACTGTTCTGTTTTGACAGATTCTGTCTTTTATTTCGCATTGCCTCTTTTGCTATGTTGGATGAATTTCTTTGATCCATTAATGTCCAAGTAGCTTTATGCAATGTCCGGAAGTGTTAAGAATGATTGTGTCACCTCTGAACATGTGAATTTTTATTATGCACTAACCCTCTAATGAGTTGTTTCGAGTTTGGTGTGGAGGAAGTTTTCAAGGATCAAGAGAGGAGTATGATGCAATATGATTAAGGAGAGTGAAAGCTCTAAGCTTGGGGATGCCCCGGTGGTTCACCCCTGCATATATTAAGAAGACTCAAGCGTCTAAGCTTGGGGATGCCCAAGGCATCCCCTTCTTCATCAACAACATTATCGAGTTCCTCCCCCGAAACTATATTTTTATTCGGCCACATCTTATGTACTTTGCTTGGAGCGTCGGTTTGTTTTTGTTTTTTGTTTTGTTTGAATAAAATGGATCCTAGCATTCACTTTATGGGAGAGAGACACGCTCCGCTGTTGCATATGGACAAATATGTCCTTAGGCTCTACTCATAGTATTCATGGCGAAGTTTCTGCTTCGTTAAATTGTTATATGGTTGGAATTGGAAAATGCTACATGTAGTAATTCTAAAATGTCTTGGATAATTTGATACTTGGCAATTGTTGTGCTCATGTTTAAGCTCTTGCATCATATACTTTGCACCCATTAATGAAGAAATACTTAGAGCTTGCTAATTTGGTTTGCATATTTGGTTTCTCTAGAGTCTAGATAACATCTAGTATTGAGTTTTGAACAACAAGGAAGACGGTATGGAGTCTTATAATGTTTACCATATGTCTTTTATGTGAGTTTTGCTGTACCGTTCATCCTTGTGTTTGTTTCAAATAACCTTGCTAGCCTAAACCTTGTATCGAGAGGGAATACTTCTCATGCATCCAAAATACTTGAGCCAACCACTATGCCATTTGTGTCCACCATACCTACCTACTACATGGTATTTATCCGCCATTCCAAAGTAAATTGCTTGAGTGCTACCTTTAAAATTCCATCATTCACCTTTGCAATATATAGCTCATGGGACAAATAGCTTAAAAACTATTGTGGTATTGAATATGTACTTATGCACTTTATCTCTTATTAAGTTGCTTGTTGAGCGATAACCATGTTTACGGGGACGCCATCAACTATTCTTTGTTGGATATCATGTGAGTTGCTATGCATGTCCGTCTTGTCCGAAGCAAGAGAGATCTACCACCTTCATGGTTGGAGCATGCATATTGTTAGAGAAGAACTTTGGGCCGCTAACTAAAGCCATGATTCATGGTGGAAGTTTCGGTTTGGACATATATCCTCAATCTCATATGAGAATAATAATTGTTGCCACATGCTTATGCATTAAAGAGGAGTCCATTATCTGTTGTCCATGTTGTCCCGGTATGGATGTCTAAGTTGAGAATAATCAAAAGCGAGAAATCCAAAATGCGAGCTTTCTCCTTAGACCTTTGTACAGGCGGCATGGAGGTACCCCATTGTGACACTTGGTCAAAACATGTGCATTGCAAAGATCCGGTAGTCCAAGTTAATTAGGACAAGGTGCGGGCACTATTAGTATACTATGCATGAGACTTGCAACTTGTAAGATATAACTTTCATAACTCATATGCTTTATTACTACCGTTGACAAAATTGTTTCACGTTTTCAAAATAAAAGCTCTAGCACAAATACAGCAATCGATGCTTTCCTCTTTGAAGGACCATTCTTTTTTACTTTTATGTTGAGTCAGTTCACCTATTTCTCTCCACCTCAAGAAGCAAACACTTGTGTGAACCGTGCATTGATTCTTACATACTTGCATATTGTACTTGTTATACTACTCTATGTTGACTATTATCCATGAGATATACATGTTACAAGTTGAAAGCAACCGCTGAAACTTAATCTTCCTTTGTGTTGCTTCAATACCTTTACTTTGATTTATTGCTTTATGAGTTAACTCTTATGCAAGACTTATTGATACTTGTCTTGAAGTACTATTCATGAAAAGTCTTTGCTTTATGATTCACTTGTTTACTCATGTCATCACCATTGTTATGATCGCTGCATCCACTACATATGTTTACAAATAGTATGATCAAGGTTATGATGGCATATCACTTCAGAAATTATCTTTGTTATCGTTTTACCTGCTCGGGACGAGCGTAACTAAGCTTGGGGATGCTTGATACGTCTCCGACGTATCGATAATTTCTTATGTTCTATGCCATATTATTGATGATACCTACATGTTTTATGCACACTTTATGTCATATTTGTGCATTTTCCGGAACTAACCTATTAACAAGATGCCGAAGTGCCGATTCGTTGTTTTCTCGCTGTTTTTGGTTTCGAAATCCTAGTAAGGAAATATTCTCGGAATTGGACGAAATCAAAGCCCGGGGGCCTATTTTTCCACGAAGCTTCCGAAGTCCGAAGACGAGACGAAGAGGGGCCACGGGGTGGCCAAACCCTAGGGCGGCGCGGCCCCACCCTCGGCCGCGCCGGCCTATGGTGTGGGCCCCCTTGCCGCCTCTTGACTTGCCCTTCCGCCTACTTAAAGCCTCCGTGACGAAACCCCCGGTACCGAGAGCCACGATACGGAAAACCTTCCGGAGACGCCGTCGCCGCCGATCCCATCTCGGGGGATCCAGGAGATCGCCTCCGGCACCACTGCCGGAGAGGGGAATCATCTCCCGGAGGACTCTACACCGCCATGGTCGCCTCCGGAGTGATGAGTGAGTAGTCTACCCCTGGACTATGGGTCCATAGCAGTAGCTAGATGGTTGTCTTCTCCCCATTGTGCTATCATTGTTGGATCTTGTGAGCTGCCTAACATGATCAAGATCATCTATCCGTAATTCTATATGTTGCGTTTGTCGGGGTCCGATGGATAGAGAATACTATGTCATGTTAATTATCAAGTTATTATACATGTGTTGTTTATGATCTTGCATGCTCTCCGTTTCTAGTAGAGGCTCGGCCAAGTTTTTACTTTTAACTCCAAGAGGGAGTACTTATGCTCGATAGTGGGTTCATGCCTGCATTGACACCGGGACAAGGACAGAAAGTTCTAAGGTTGTGTTGTGCTTGTTGCCACTAGGGATAAAACATTGGCGCTATGTCCGAGGATGTAGTTGTTGATTACATTACGCACCATACTTAATGCAATTGTCTCGTTGTTTAGCAACTTAATACCGGAGGGGTTCGGACGATAACCTCGAAGGTGGACTTTTTAGGCATAGATGCGGTTGGATGGCGGTCTATGTACTTTGTCGTAATGCCCAATTAAATCTCACTATACTTATCATGTCATGTATGTGCATTGTTATGCTCTCTCTATTTGTCAATTGCCCGACCGTAATTTGTTCACCCAACATGCTTTTATCTTATGGGAGAGACACCTCTAGTGAACTGTGGACCCCGGTCCATTCTTTAATACTGAAATACAAATCTGCTTGCAATACTTGTTTTACTTGTTTTCTCCGCAAACAATCATCTTCCACACAATACGGTTAATCCTTTGTTACAGCAAGCCGGTGAGATTGACAACCTCACCGTTTCGTTGGGGCAAAGTACTTTGGTTGTGTTGTGCAGGTTCCACGTTGGCGCCGGAATCTCCGGTGTTGCGCCGCACTACATCCCGCCGCCATCAACCTTCAACGTGCTTCTTGGCTCCTCCTGGTTCGATAAACCTTGGTTTCTTTCTGAGGGAAAACTTGCTGCTGTGCGCATCATACCTTCCTCTTGGGGTTGCCCAACGAACGTGTGAAATACACGCCATCATAAACTCAATGAAAACATTAGTCCATAGGGGTTATCATTAATTACCGAAACCACACATAGGGTCAATGTACCCTTACAGCAGGAATCTCGCCGAGCTGAGCTTATATTTTTGTTGTTCAACAAATTAATCGTGTGATTAATTACAAGTCATTAACAGGCACATTACCGTAACTGTTTCGTTCCAGCTTTTCTAGATTGTGGTTGTGCCGAGTCAGATGCGCCCCACGACCTTCCTAAACTCCATTATATAAACTCTCATGTTTCCAGAACCTTACGTTGCCACCTTCATCAGCGACATATGTGACAGTAGGGCTCTATAACCATTCCTCTCCTAGACATGTATATGTGAGGGACAATCAGGTTCATGGGAAGCGCTTACGCGCGACTAATGGCAACGACATCATCCGGCGATGATTTTCTAAACGATGACTTCTTTTCGAACATCAACGACCTCTTCGATAACCTCAACATGGGCGACATCAACCCCAACACAACTGCCAATACCAATGCCGCAGCCAACATTGCACCGTACGTGATTCTATCTTTTATGTAAGAGTTTTCACTACAGGTTCTTGTTCTGATGTTTGTGGTAGACACAATCAGTTTGTCTTATCTAGATGCAATTTGTTCATCTACTTTGCTGAGAAAGGAGAGAGATGAAGAGGAACCCGTTGAAGATTACCTCCATCGTGATGTAGCTCATCATGACTGCATTTCTCGTCTATGTGATCGTAGTTTAGATGACTAGCTAGCTTGCGAGCTATAACTCTAGTAACCGAGTCGAGACATGTATTGGCTTGTGATCTACTATATACTTAGGTTCTAACTTTTGTCATTAAGTAATGATTTGGCCACTTGTCTAATTGTGTAATAATGCTTGTGTATGCATGTATTGGATACTTCATGTGTATTGAATACTACTAGCGAGGTACTAGTCGCAGGTGGCTGCCCGTGACTGTTAGTCAAATTTCCAACTAGTGCACATTGGGTTTTTTTTCCACAGAACTGCAATCTTACATTTTTATTTTGCCAAGAACACCAACATTTGGGGTATCTACATGCACATAACACATAAAACATCATTAGCTCATTTTGCAACTAATTAGGTAAATATACTCAATGCCAATGAAGACATGACAGACACAGGGGACCTCTGCTCATATAAACCAGTCTAGTTCGATGAATTCGAACTAGAGAGAGATAAAGCATAGCCTCATCCCGCACTCCCACTCGATTACAATGGCGATAGCCAGCATGCGAAGCAGCTAGGGCAATAGAGCACCGAAAACAGTGGTGCGGGAGATGACGGCAGAGCATTGGTGCTTTATGGGTTGGAACTTGGCAGCGTCCATACACGATTCCAACGAGTGCGAACGTGGCCGCGTGTTTGCCATGGACTCGAATGCTGATGTTGCACTCTTTCCCTACCGATTTATTAGGCCAACACATGTTTTTGGAGAAAAAAATGGCGCGAATTTAAAGAAAAAGTTTGACCATACCATTGGTATATTGTCGACCAAATTTATGATCAACTTTTTTTCTAGAAATACGTGTTAGCCTAATAAACTAGCATGAAGGAAGTAATATATTTGTAGTTAATACTTGTGTTTTTTGTCTCAAAGCCACTTCCTCTAATCCAAAATATTTGTTCTAGTTCAAATTTAAATTACAACCACCACAACTATTTTAAACAAAAACTAAAACCACAAGAGGTATTTTAGATCGGAGAAAGGCTCCTGATGGGCTGAAACGAGATACTCCCTCCGTCCTAGGAATTTTGAGACCACCTTCCTAGGACGGAAATTCCCCATAAACTGCGCCCTCGTCTCCCGCCCGGCGCGCCGCCCCCAAATCGATTTCAAATCGCAGGCGCCGGGTCGGCGTGAATCCGCGGCGGCGATGGAGGCAGGCGACGTGCACAAGGTCTGGGAGATCCGCGCCCTCAAGCGAAAGCCCGACGAGCCCTCCGCCCGCGCGCTGCTCGACCGCATCGCCAAGCAGGTCCAGCCCATCATGCGCCGCCGCAAGTGGCGCGTCAAGGTCCTCTCCGAGTTCTCGTAAGCGCGCCACCAAACCCTAACCCTACTCGCCTTATCCTCATCTCCCCTATCTATCTCGTCCGATTCCATGTGCCGGCGGTGTGTGTGATTCTCGATTGTGGTGTCAGGCCGAAGAACCCTAGCTTGCTGGGGCTCAACGTCAACAGGGGCGCCGAGGTGAAGCTGCGGCTGCGGCCGGACGGTCGGGACAACGACTTCATACCCTACGAGGAGGTGCTCGACACCATGCTCCACGAGCTCGCCCACAACGCGCGCGGTCCCCACGACGCCCAGTTTTACAAGCTCTGGGACGAACTCCGCAAGGTCCGTATCCCTATGTCAATGGTAGTGCTGTCGCTTTACAATTTTGCAGTTGAACCGAATAGCAGCTGACTAGTATACTTGGACTCTGCTGCTTGTGTGCAGAGGCTGCACAAATGCGAAAATTGCCCATATTTTCCTGCAAGTAAACACGTTTCATGAAAGCTAGTATTAATAATTCCTGCTGATTTTGAGTTTGGCAGCATTTTAACTCTGGATTGATAATTTCGTTGGATGATGCCCTCCTGTGATCATTAATAGTTGATACAGATGGAACTCAATTTTTTTTTAGTGGCTATATTGTCTGTGTTCTGAACTGAATTAGTCAAAACAGTGATATGTAAGTTAGTAGCCCCTCTATTTGATTGTTCAGAAGGAAGTGATTAAAATCAGTATTTTATTTTTCGAATTGTGTGGTCTGTTATACACTTATACAGAGGATTTTCCGCTATCAAACACTGGTTCTTCAACAAATTTAATGCTTGCAATATCTGCTTATACAAATACCACAGTCCACAAATTTTTGGGACAACTTTCTATACTTTTTTATGTTGAGTTATTCTGGTTTCTGTTACTTTCGCGCAACAATGTATCTAGTTGTTTCTTTACCATCAGAAGCTTATGCTGCTTATGGCTAATAATTCAGGAGTGTGAAGAACTTATTTCAAAGGGTATCACTGGACCAGGACAAGGGTTTGATGGTACAGGCAGGAGATTAGGTGGATTTTCAGTACATCCACCACCACCATCTCTCCGGCAAGCTGCATTAAGTGCTGCACAGAAACGGGCAAGGAATGGAGCTTTATTGCCATCTGGCCCAAGAAAGCTGGGTGGAAATAGTGATATTATGAGCGCGCTGAGTCCAGTACAAGCTGCTGCAATGGCTGCTGAAAGGAGAATGCAAGATGACCTGTGGTGTGGATCACATAACCAATCTGGTATTGATGATTCAGAAGATGTTATTATTCTTGAGAAACCACCTAACTTCACAGCAAGGGATAGAAAACGCACAAAAGCTGGAAAAAACACAAAGGCTGTGTTTTCGAGCGGTTCTGCAGAGTCCAGCACTTCATCTCGATCTCAAGTTACAGCACCAGAGGATTCCTCTTCTTGTAGGACAACTGACGCGGGCATCAGTTCTTTGTGGGGGTGTAGTGCTTGCACTCTTCTAAATCAGGTAAATTGACTGGCTCACTTTTATTTTGTAATACTGTTCCCTGAAGTTCCTCACTTCCTTCATACCGTTTCTCATACCAAACTAAAAGTCTAGGCGTGGTTTGATGGCTAGCTCTTCTGCTAGGTAGAAGTTTCAAAATACAAATTCTCTTTTGTATTCTCGGTGGTGCTTCTCACTTGATGAATTTCATCATGATCTTATAGCACAGTGACACAGTCTATGAGTATGAGGTACACTGAGCATGGTCCATTTATAAATGATCCATGCTATAATAGGAGCACATATCTGATTGGTGCTTTCGGAGCAGAGTAGGCTTATGTAAACGTCGTGAACACCTAATGATTGAGAATTTATACTGGGAACCACGTATAGTATACCTAGGATAAATTGGATTGCTCATTCATGCCTACGTCGCTGTAAGTTTCTTGACAAATAATCTCCTTGCAATATTTTGATGCCATATTGTGCAAATTTATTTACGACTTTAGTCACTGGCAAGATTTGGCTATAGATTAGACTGTTTTAAAAGTGTAAATAAACTTCCTTTGTTATACTGACCAACTAACAAATAATTCTGTTTATTCTCCGTGCAAAGTGGCATAACTTCTTTTCTTGCCTTGCTGTATTACCATTGGTATTACTATTTTTAGGTTTGTTTGCACATTTGTCCTTGTGATATGAGTTACATCTCTCCTGTTCTTGTATGTGCACATTATCTCAAATTTTCCATCTCGAAACATATGTTTCACTTTATAAAAAGTAAAATCACCCACTTGTTTACTTGTGTTCTAATTATTGATGGTTCCCTCTCTTTAATAAATTTTGATTTAAATTTTGTAGCCTCTGGCACCAATATGTGAAGTTTGTGGAACAGCGAAACCTAAAATTGCAAAAGCCAAGTACGCAACTTGGTCCTGTAAATTCTGTACTCTAGAGAACAGCGTTCAGCTTGAGAAATGTTCGGCATGCACTCAATGGAGATACTCATATGGACCACCTGGGGTCACATATGGTTCAAGCTATGATTGACATTCATTGAAAGCTACAATAATACGGTAAGTACATACTGTTCTAGGTGTTCTACAAAGTTCCCTCTCTTGTGAGGTACTCCCTCCGTTTCTTGATATGAGCCATATAGTTTTTTGGCAAAAAATCCAAAATGTAAGCCGTATTAGAATTGTTGTCAAAACTACCCCTGCCTAAGTTTCCGCATGAGATTCCTGCTATTAGGGCACCGCATGCCAATCCCTGAAATTTAGGAATAGATGATTTGGCCGGCTAGCTAGCTTACTTTATTTGTCTTTTTTCTTCCTGTCTCACGTAGCTAGCTGGCCTTGTTTGTCTTTAAAGGAGAGAGAGATTTGTGGGATCTGTTGGGTTGGGAGAGGATCCAGACTTTCCTAAACATCCACTACTAATACGTCCCCCAGGGGTAATTAGGTCCAAAACCAACGAAAATAAGCATCTTAGGTTGTGCGTTAATTATCGTGCGGAAAAACTATATGGTCTATAACAAGGAACGGAGGGAGTATGTTATTCATGTATGAACAACAGATAGAAATGGTTTCTTTCTAGAAATAGCAGCATAGCAATTCAGTGACCTGATTAATGCATTCCTACAAGATGAACTATGCTCAGTAGAGCAGTGCCTTATTATGCTTGCAACTGTAGGTAGTTTTGTCTTCTGCCTCTCAGGAGACCAAATGTGAGAGCTGCTTAGAGCGATTTCTTGATATAGCTCTTCAACCACTACTTTGTGCATTTGCGATTCAGCTGATTAACTCAATAGCTAAATGTTGTGCACAGCATGGCAGGTGTATGCAAAGCTGTAGGAGAAGTCTAGTACCGCAAGCAGTTTCAGCTAATGGTCATCTTTTGCATTCATTTTAGCATGGCAGGTGTATGCAAAGCTAATGATAATCTATAGAAAACTAGGCCCAATTGTTGCTAAAACACCTCGTGTACCCATTTGGGTTGGTGATGCCATCGTCAGCAGGTGGCTAACAGATATGTTTAAAGAATGATGCTGCATTTTATATGTGTTGATATATCTCTAGTTGACCTCTAACAGCGATTTTTTTTTGGTTTTCGCAGGATCACACTTTTGGTCAGGCAGCTGCTGCATTGTCTATAAACTGTCTTATTAGCACAGCTGTTGCCTCTGTTACAACTGCATGTCAAGTCTCCCGATCAAGCGTTAGCTTGCTATCCATCCGTGTATACAAGGCCTATTAGTACAAGATCAACAGGACTTGTAAACCTGGATGGAGGGACTATCCAAGTAGCCTTACTACAGTCTAGAGTATTCTGGTAGGGGATCAACCCAATTCATTTTTGGGAGCATTGAAATCATGGGAGCTGGTTAGTTTGTCGCTGTTATCTTGCACTCCCCCAACTTGCTTTTTGTGCAAGGATGCCGCTATATATCTTTGGCGCAATTTTGTTTCTAGGCACATAATCGATGCAATCTTTGTGTTCATGAAATCTAATCCTAAGCGGCAGAGCCATCGGTTATTATAGCCTTCCTGTGGCCAAGCCGCCACTTTTAATTACCATATCTGCCAGCCAACCAGCACGTTGAATTCGATTTTGATCACGTGTATGTTCTGCAGATTCGGTGACTGCGTGAGGTCGCTCAGATGCATTTCCTCACATTTGCTCACGTGTAGAACTTAGACATTCAATTTTAAAGAATAAGGAGTAAAGTGAATGTGCGGGAAAAGAATTGGAACCACCGGTGCGATTTACTCTTAATTTTATGAAACTTGGTCCACAAATTATTTTCCTTCTTCTAGATCCATGGGATATATTGTTCTCCATTCCATTTTTTTTTTCATTACCTCGTCTCTTCCACTGAGTCACTGACAGATTTGTTGCCCTGTCTCAAGTTACCGTCATAAGTTCTTCAGTTGCTCGGTTTTAAGCAAACACGTAAATCACTTATGGAAGTTTATCAGTATCTTGTGAAGTTGACAATCTTGTAACCAGTGTGACCAAACGTGTCCTAAGAACCTGGCCAGGATAAGCTACGTAACGTAGCAAAGATCAATCAGATGCACCTGGTCATTCATGGACAATGGAGATGCTCGCTTTCACAGCACGTGCGGGCTCGACTAATTATGATCAGGTGGCAAACAAGGAAAAAGTGTATGGAAAATGCAGGAGCTGTCAATGAAAAGAAGCCCTCGCCCTCGCGTGACGAATATCTCTTCCCTGAATCCCTGATAACAAAGCAGGCAAAGTCTACCACAACCTGTGATTGTCACGCATCCTAGTAAGTTCCTTATTTGCCAAGCATCAATGAACCCAGTCTGTTTGCCTCACTTTCCGGCTCGTATAAAGGTAGAGAAAACTTTACAGTAATGATGTACAACTTGCCTTACACGTAATGATCCGGCTAACCTATGTCAGTACGGATCCGACCGGTCTAAGGCGGTGCCTGATCCGGCTAAAGCTTCTGAAGCTGGGCTCTCCGTCTTGGTTAATCAGCAACTAGACCGCCCGGTTGGACATAGACCTATCATTCATCTATGGGCCATCTGGGGTTGCTGAAATTAGTCTATGTCGTTGATATACCCATGAGTATATCCTCAACAATCCCGGTGATGTTTACTCTAAAATCAATCTCCCTGTGAACTGTAAAAATACATATGGTCGTGACACAATCGCCGCTATGGAGACCTAGCATGTTGCACCGTCAGCGTCTTGTTACCTGATGCTGCACGGTAGCACTGAACCGATGGAATGCTCCGTGAATTGCTCCTTTTTCTCACAGGCAAAGCAGCGGGTTCCTTTCCAACTTCCATTTACCGACCGAAGCACAGGAGCAGAGCAGAGCATGATTCGTGATTCATGCTAGTTATCAGTTGTAATTTTAGGTTGCAATTGAGATTTGATAACACCATCGGTTCTGGGTCCACTGAGAAATGGCCACACTCTTAGAACAAGTTAATTCTTGAGTGAAAATTTGGTGACAACGTGGCCGGTATGGAGACGCAGCACGTAGCACCGTCAGCTTCTTGTTACCTGATGCTGCACGGCAGCACTGAACTGATCGGCCGCTGCGTGTGGGATGACGCCCATTTTCTTCCTTTTTCTCACACCCGACGGCCGACGCAGCAGGAGCAGAGCAGAGCACGCATCTCTTCTCGTCAAGTCGTTCCCAACGAGGCCGACAGGGACACAGCCCCAACAAACAAATCCCCGCGAGGCGGCAGTGTCACGAAGACAGGCAGGTCACAGCTCCTCCCCACCCACGCCGACGACGATGCGTCCGGGCGGCAGCAGCAGCCTCCCGGCCCCGCCCAGCAAGCCGCGCCGCCGCATGGATCTCACCCTCCCCATGCCGCAGCGCCCGGACGTCTCCTCCTCCCTCGCCGTCCCGCTCCCGCTCCCACCCCCCACCTCCACCCTCGGCGCCGCCCAGCCGCTCCCCGCCGCGCCAGCCTTCCACGCCGCGCCGCCCCCGCTCGCGGACCTCGAGCGCGTGCGCCGCGTCGGCAGCGGCGCGGGCGGGACCGTCTGGCTGGTGCGCCACCGCCCCACGGGCCGCCCCTACGCGCTCAAGGTGCTCTACGGGAACCACGACGACGCGGTGCGGCGCCAGATCGCGCGCGAGATCGCCATCCTGCGCACCGCCGAGCACCCCGCCGTCGTGCGCTGCCACGGCATGTACGAGAGCGGCGGCGAGCTGCAGATCCTGCTCGAGTACATGGACGGCGGCTCCCTCGACGGCCGCCGCATCGCCGACGAGCGCCTCCTCGCCGACGTCGCGCGCCAGGTGCTCGACGGGATCGCATACCTCCACCGCCGCCGCATCGTGCACCGCGACATCAAGCCCTCCAACCTCCTCGTCGACGCCGCGCGCCGGGTCAAGATCGCCGACTTCGGGGTCGGCCGCATCCTCAGCCAGACCATGGACCCCTGCAACTCCTCCGTCGGCACCGTCGCCTACATGAGCCCCGAGCGCATCGACACCGACATCAACGACGGCGCCTACGACGGCTACGCGGGCGATATATGGAGCTTCGGCCTCAGCATCCTCGAGTTCTACTTCGGGAGGTTCCCCTTCGGGGAGAACCTCGGCAGGCAGGGCGACTGGGCCGCGCTCATGGTCGCCATATGCTACTCCGACCCGCCGCAGCCGTCAGCGCCCGCCTCGCCCGAGCTACGGAGCTTCATCGGCTGCTGCCTGCAGAAGAACCCCGCCAAGCGACTCTCCGCCGCGCAGCTGCTGCAGCACCCTTTCGTCGCCGGGCCACAGCCGCTGCCCCTCGCAGCCCCGCCGTCATGACAAAAGTCAACCACTTAATCCCATAGATCTCGAATTCTCGATCCTCCAGGATCTACACAGATCAACCATCAGCTGGATAGAGTTGAGCAAGAGTTGAGGGGAATCACGGAACCTTCTTCGTCCTATCCATTTTGGGTCCATCATCTTCCATTCCATTGTTGATTGCTGCTTCCTCTGCTCCAGTTAAAAAAGGTTCTTTCTCCTCTCCTGTTTTTGTCATGTTTCTTCATTCCTGTTACGACCTTGTAATAGCAAAAAAAGCTGTGTGCACAAAAAGGATTTTGTACACTATACAAGATTCGTCAAATATAGACACCATAGCCAATCGCCACTGCTGAAAAGGAATTTTGTGTTACAAATTTCATTTGTACACGTAGCAGAGCTATCACATGATACATGGCATCACGCCAAACGCATCTGTTATTTCTTCATATTGCTTGCAACTTGCGGTGGCTCCATGGTTTATTGGATTCTATATATGCTCTGATTGGATAAGAGGGGAATCTCGTCTCATATAAGAATCAAATTAACATTGCTTGCTTGTTTCTTTCTTTCAATGTTGTCAAGTAACAATGAGAAAATTGCTTCTGAACGCCCCCTCTGCCTTTTCTCTTCCCAGTTCTGGTTTGCCTTTTTCTTGTGCTGGTAAAGATGTTTTTGGCAATTGACATCCCATCATTCATATTTCTTCTTTCCTTTTGTTTAACTGTGTGAGAATGGATGTTTGTAATGGTCTTACTTTTTTTTTGGAGTCGGTCATCCTGGCTAATAAACCTTAATGATTGAGTTCAAACAGACTTCCATGGATAAATGTTATAATTAGTTTAATCAGAGTGAGGACAAACCTTAACACTTAGTTTGATCATACTTAGGACAAACCTACTCCCTCCACAAATAAGTGTACATACGGGTTTTCCAAGATACATTATCAAGTGAAGCAAATAATGCATTGAAACGATGCATCCGTCCTCTTTAATTATTTCACCTCTAATAAACTAAATGCATGGAAACAAGAAGAACATGTTCTCTTTAATTATTTCAAATCTAATAAGCTAAATGCATGGAAACAAGAAGAACATGTGCTTAATATTATTAGATTTGATTTTTGCGCGATGAGAGAGAAGCAATTAAAATGCATTGTGAAGATAGGAGTACACTTTTTATAGACAAAGTTTAGAGCTAGATGTTTATTTATTTGAGGACGGAGGGAGTATGTGATTTTGATAAAAACATGAAGAGGGGGACACTGAAGCAAAAAAAGAAAAAAACCTTTGATAAAAACACCTCACGGTCCTCATCTCGTAAATGCAAAAAAAGTATGGGTCCATCTACGTCTTAGTTGATTGAGATTTTATAAAACACCCAAGCTCGTATGTACATGATTGGTTTAATGGATCATGTCATGTTTACTTTTATTGCACTTGCTGAAAATGGATGTCTAGACCCTCACAAAAGAATGGATGTCTAGAATGAATCTCTTTTGGAGTCAATCATCTTGTAAACATAAGACCTCGGCCCTGCTTTAAATTAATAAAGCATTGATCAGAAGATATAAAGCGTTGAGCGGCAACACACATAATATGAAGAAAAATTACAAGAGACACAATTTGAAAGTCAAGGCTCTCGTCCATCCGTATGATCCGAGCATTGGAGAAGACATCCGTATGATCCGAGCATTGGAGAAGACTCGCCGAGAAACACCATCGGAGAAACATCTAACAATCGTCAACACCTGGCTCACTGTCGAAGTATAGACATCTGCCTCCACCTTTGAAGAAGACCACTGCCTTCTTATCTCGGATCGAAGGGCGCCGCACCATCATGAGACAGAGTAGCTCCTCCTAGAGCACGAAGGGCACACATGACAACTTTCACAGGGCAAGAACCAAACACGAGGACCACCTCCAGTGAGACCGCGAACATCATCGTTGGCCGCCGCACTAATCACTCATCAACATGTAAGCTTTTGTGTGAGATCACTGAAAGAAGAAACGACCTACCTCACGTCAGCCAACATGGACTGCCGAAGAGGGGATACATATCCCCTCTCGCCTAGGTTCGAGGACCCGCACTACCGCCAGACACGGAGCACACTTGGTCATAGAGCACAACAAGCCAACGACGCCGACCAAACATGCCACCACGTTGTCGCAACAGGGCGCCATGTCGTCGCAATACAAATGCTGCCGCCAGTAGCCCCTTTCACGACACAGTTCCACCACCACCTCGTCCCAAAGCGACGCCTCTAGGGAGGAAAACGACGCCAGCACGCCGCTGCCCAATCCAAGGGATTTGGGTTTTTAGCCGGGAGGAGGGAGTGGGCCGGGGGGGTGGGGTGGATATACCTCGATGGCGCCTCCAAGAAGGGGACCGACAGACTGCATCGTCGTCGTGACCGTCGAGCAAGGGTTTCCCCCGATCATGGCTCCATCCCCGCCACCCCCCAGTGATCAAGCACCGTCGAGATAGCCGGTATCGAGCATCATCGGGGCAGGAACAACACATAAGGGAACCACCATCTTCACATCTGAGGTAGAGGTCTAGGTATCCTCCACAACATGAACAACAACCACCACCTCCACGCAATCCACGCGGCCGAGGAGGATGGCCCTCGGCACCAGCGCGCCCCTGCTGTCGGTGATGCCTCCCTTACCGCCCGAGGCCGCTGTCTCCGTTGCCATAGCTAAACCCGACGATCGGGAGCGGCAAGATCCCAGCTGCGCGCGGGCTGCTGCCAGCTGGCTCCTCTCAACGACGGTGAGGGAGAAGGGGAAGAGGATGGAGGTTCCTAGGCCCGCTGAGAAAATTACAAAAACCACAATATTACAGGCTAGTGTTTCAGCAAACCACCACTTTACGTTAGAGTTTCAAAAAACCACCACTCTAACGCTAACAAGTTCTGATCCTTGTCTAACGCTGGTCTAATGACGACCCACTGTCCTGACGTGGCAGTCAACAGAGACACATGTTAGACTTGTTCCTGGTCTGGGTTTTTCGATCTGTTAAATTTGGAAGGACCCACTTTTGCCAAAGCATATCCTCTCTCCTCTTATCTTGAAAAAAAATAGGTGGTGCTCACCACCGTGCTAGACGCCAGGACAACCGGGATGGAAGAGGCCACCAGCCTGCTGCTGCCGCCTTTGATTCGCCGGTCAGAGGAGGATGGGAGGGGGAGGGGACGGGCACAAAGGCCGCTTCGGTGGAGAAGGCCGTGGTCGGCGGCTGAGTCGATGCAGCAGGGCCGCAGATCGGCGGCCATGTCGGTGGAGCAGGGCGGAGGCTAGGGGTCGACGCGGCTTCCCAGAGGGCATTGGCGGCGAGGCACATTGCTGGTTCTCGATGGGGCGGCGGGGGATGAGCGATTCCAGGGCGGCGGGGGCTGTAATTTCTCGCCGGAGGTGTGGCGGTGGCGTCGGTGGAGCAGTGCCCTCCTGACCAAGGGTGTGACCAAGCTGCAGTCCCGCACGCCGACACACATGCGAAAGGCTCTAGGTTTGACCACCATCGGGGAGCTGTGCTCGGCGAATTTGGGTATGCTGGAGTTGGATAAGATGGCCAAGTCCATCGTCCCTCCTCCGTTTTCTCCTTCAACCCCCTGCAACCAGGTGGCCGCCTCCTCCCACGTCGAGCGCCACACCGCCTCCAGCCCGTGTGGGCTCGCTGTAACCGCGGGCGGCGAGAATGCTTCCCTGTGCAGCCTCGCTGGCCCCGTAGTCGCTTCTCGGCCTCCTTCCCGTGCGGGCTCTTTGGCATAGCGAATGGTGTGAGCGCCTCCTTGTGCAGGTTCGCTAGTGCCACCGTCCCTGCCCGACCTCCTACAAGTGCCGACGGTATCAGCGTCGCCGACGGTGCCAAAAATTTAGCTCCCGTGGATAGAGAAGAAGGGGTCGTGAGGGAGAAGGGATAAGGAGAGAGATGACTTACAGTGGGCCCACGATAACTTACAAAAACACCCCAAATTTTGTAACCCTTAACCGATGGCTTCCATTGACCTTTTTTGACTACCATATCAGCCTGACAGTGGGCCCTAGATGTCAGTTTTGTCATTAGACCAGCGTCAAGCAAAGATCAGCTGTTACTTGTTAGCGCTAGATGGGTGGTTTTCTAAAACCTTAATGTAGAGTGGTGGTTTTTTAAAACACTAGCTTGTAATGTGGTGGTTTTTTGTAATTTTCTCAGGCTTGCTCGAAGCATAACCAAAAAATTCTGTAATTGGCTAATAAACCTTTGGAAGTCTGTTATCCTGGCTAATAAACCTTTGTGATTAGTTTACCAGAGTGAGCATGAACCTTGACCATTAATTTAACTAGAGTGCGGATACACCTCCATGATTTGTATTAAAACACCTCACAATATTAAGCTCGGAAATGCAACAGGTAAAAATACTAGAAGCTCACCAGCGAGCCGATCACTAATGAATTTTGTTGTACTAGCTAGCAGTAGTAGATCAGAAACACACTTGTTCTATTATTCTATAAGAGCTTGAGCAGGACGGGGAGCCCGCACTTGGGCTGGAGCGTCAGGAAGTCGGCCGGTGCGTGCACGTACTCCGGCGCGACCTCGAACTCGAACCGCCGGAGGATCGTGGCGAGTGTCGCCTTGGCCTCTAGCATCGCGAAGTCTTGCCCGATGCACGCCCGCGGGCCGACGGAGAAGGCAAGCATCGCGCTCGGGTGCTTGGCCGCCCTGCCCACGCCGTCCCGGAACCGATCTGGGTTGAACTCGCCGGCGTCGGCGCCCCACACCTCCTCGTCGCGGTGCATGATCGCTATCGGTATCATCGTCGACGTGCCCTTGGGGATCTTCATGCCGCCGAGCTCCATGTCCGTTGTCGCTGTCCGCGTCAGCATGGTCACGGCGCCGTACAACCTCAGTGTCTCGTACAGGACCATCGTCGCCTGCCACCATCACCATTCACAAGTGAGTCTCGTCGCCGGAGCACTGCCGTCGAAATTAGAACAGAACCGAACTATAGGTGGTAGGTGTAGGGGCTTACGAGCTTGAGCTTGTTCAGGGCGTCGCCGTGCAATGGTGCTCCCACGCCACCGCACTCCCGGAGCACCTCCTCCCTCAGCTTCCGCTGCCACTCGGGGTGCGTCCCGAGGAGGAAGATAGCCCAGGTGAGGAGGTGCGACGTGGTGTCGTGCCCGGCGAAGAAGAAGGTCTTGCACTCCGCAACGATGTCATCCATGCTCATGATGGCTCTCTGTCCCTCTTTGCCGGCGTTGGCCTCAAGCATCAGGCCGAGCAGGTCGTTGCCATAGCCCTTGGCATCTTTGGCGGCGGCCTGCCGTTCGTCGATGATCGCCATGAGCGTGCTGCGTACCTTCCTATTCAGCTGCCACCGCCGCACGTTGGTGTTGGTCGGGACGTACTCGAGGCCCGGGACGTGGACCTTGTTGATGGTGGAGAAGGCGATGTACTGGAGCTCCCGCTGCGCCTCGAACACCTCTCTCCCCTCCTTGTAGCTGCTCCCGAACGCCGTGTGCGAGATCACGTTGGCGGTCAGCTCCACAAACTGTTGGCCGACCTCCACCTGCGCCACTCCGCCCGCCGCCATGGCGCGCGCCTCCCACTCCCGGATCACCTTCGCCGCACACTCCTCCATTGTCTTGCTCATCATCTTAACGCACGGGCATCCACGCAGACATATTATTAGTTCAGAATTGTGCAACGCAGAGTGTCAGCCGGCCGGAGCGTACCTTGAGCTTGTCCATGGTGAAGGCCGGGTGCACGACGCGGCGGTGGCGCGCCCACTCGTCGCCCTCGGTGAAGACGAGCCCTTTGCCTAGCAAGGCCATGATGTTGGGTCCCGGGTCCGTCTTGCTGTGGAGCCCGGTCTTGTTGGACAGGATCTGCTTCGCCATGTCGTAGTCCGCAACGCAGAGCGCCGGCCTGTAGCCAACCCACGACAGGAACACCTTGCCGTGCGCGGCCATCCACGCCTGGTACTGCGGCAACACCCGCCGGATGATGTCGTGGGAGCGGAGGTCCAGCACATCGTCGGCGGTCGCCACGCGCATCGCCTTGGACTCCTCGTTGTTACCGACGAAGAACCGGTACGCCGGCCCGCGGATACCCTGCCGGCGGAACGCCTTCGCGACGGCGTAGGGACGCCACACCAGGTGCTGCATCGCCACTGTCCACACCCAAGTGGCCAGCACCACGGCGAGAGCGACCAGGGCCAGCACTGCAGAAGACGCCATGGCCACCACGGCGATGACCGGCTGGCGTACAGCTCCTGAGAGATTAATAATCAGATTCAGAGCTGCAGTTCAGGATGCTTGAGTTTAGTGAGTGTATCCACGCGCACACGTACGTATATATACATGTACGATGTTGATCAAGAAAAAGTCTCTTGGTCTTCCATTCGTAGGTTTCCGGACCGGCTGGCGACCTCTCGGAGGCACCGAACATGGTTGTCGCCGATGAAAACAACCGGCTTCTATGTGCAAGGTGACATGTTTGTCTGTTCACTACCAGGGGAACCTTCTTAGAATGTTGTTATTTTTGCTGACGTACTGGTGCTGCTTGCTAGGGCCTTCGCAGGGTTTGGTGAGATCACGGATGATGTATTGATGTCTTATGGTCTCTGAAAAAGAAGAGCCGGTGACAAGCACCGTACCGCAAGCCACTGTACTGATTGATCTGGGCCGTTCTTTCTTATTAGAAGGTGTGGCTAAAATCAACTGCACGGCCGGTGTTTTAGCTTTGACGTTAGAGCATCTCTGGTGCTTTGCCCTAAAACCTTTACCACTTGTACCCCTCGGTAAATTTAACTCCAAAATTTGAGGAGTCTCGTAGGGTTGCACATTATCCCCCCCTAACCTGCAAAGTTTTTTTTCCTTCGCTATTTTTAACGGTCTCCAAGACAATGGTACAAAAGGTTTGATTCATTTATATTTGCACATGATTTTAAGAGATATCAGTATGCTTGTTTACATCAAGTTTGTTAATATGCTATTATATGTTGATTGCTGCCGAGAGGAAAAAACAGACCAATACTTCAAAGGCACAATAAGTACTGGAGTTTGAGATGAAGGATCTTGGTGCGGCTAAGAAAATACTAGGTACGAAAGTTATAACGGACCAAAAATCTAGTGTGTAATTTTTTAGTCAACAAAAATACATTAACAAAGTTTTAATATGCAATGATGCAAAGTATAAGTAGACATATTGCTCCTCACTTCATGTTATCAGCTTTACACTATCCTAGTACTATTGAGAATTTAAAGTATATCCCAGGAGTTCCATATTCTTGTGTTGTTGGTTCTTCAATGTATGTCATGATCTGTTCCAGTCCTAATTTGTCATATGCTATGAGTTTGGTCAGTCGATACGGCTAATCCTGGTAAATAATATTAGAACATTGTTCAGTGGATTTTCAGGTACCTTCCTAGCACATTCAAAGCTTGCTTAAATTTAGCAAGACAGGTGAGGAATTCGTTGGCTATGTGGATTCAGATTTTACCGTCGACTTGGTAAGAGAATGCCCCTCACAGGTCATATGTTAACAGTTGGTGGATGTGTTGTGAATTAGAAGCTAACTTTACAACCTGTTGTTCCATAATCTACAACTGAAGCAGAATATATAGCTATTGGTGAAGCTTGCAAAGAGTCTGTTTAATTTGATATGATGAGCTTTCTGGAGATGATTCTTGCAGTAACTTGTTTTGTGACAGTCAAAGTGGCATATACCTTACTAAAGGTCAAATATTTCGTGAGAGGACAAAGCACATTGACGTCAAGTACCATTATGTTCGCGACATTGTTGCACATGGTAAATAGAAGATATACAAGATAAGTACTCATGATAATCTTATTGATATGATGACAAAGCCACTTCATGTTGCCAAGTTTGGGCTTTGCTCGATCTTGGCCGGTATAATTGTTAGGCCTAGTGGTTGTTTGGTGCCGAAAGTGTTTCCTTTGTTGTTCAGGAATTTGTTGTTGTTCATGTGACAATATGGAATTTCTCTCATGGTGGAGTTTGTTGTATCATGATGCAAATTCATATAAAGGAAGACTAACTTCCTTGGGACGCCTGGGTGGTGCGGGAGGAGAGGTCCCCCCCTGCGGTATGAATGGTTATCTTGTCTATAAATACATCTTGTAAGCTGCCAACTAGTTCATAAGATAATCCACAATAAACACTTCCCATACAGTGAAGTTTTCCTGGCTGGCGCCCGCATTTTTCTCTCTCTCTTTGTTGGAGAGATTTTTCCATGTTAAAATCTTGTGTCCCCTGTGTGTGGTTTGTTTGTTCTTAGTTTATTTGCTTGTCACATTTATAACACGGATGTTCTCGCTAACAAATAAATTTGGGGACATAGAGGAGAGGAAGGGGTGCAATGTAGATGGAGAGGGGAATGGTGAAAATAACGTGAAGTGCTTCTTCTCTCCCTCCAGTCAGAATCTATCGGTGCGGTCCAAAATACGGAGAGATGTCGATCACAATCGGACGAGCAAACGAGGGAGCATTGCGAGAGGAGAAGAAAGTGAATGCGCATGAGATCCGGCAGGGACAGTGTCCTTTGTCCGCTCCGTGCGATACGTATCCATAAGGGACCCAATTTATCTCTCTTCTATCATTTCTTAATTTCTCGCGCGAGTACGGAGCTAGCCCCGACTCCCCTCGGCAGCAAGGCCGGCGCCGCTACAAACCCCACGCAGCCATGGCGCTGTGGCCGCCTGCCCCGTGCACCCACAATGCCACATCCTCCACCGCTTGCCCACGCAGCCTTGGCCCGTGACCGCCGCCGCTTGCCCACACAACGATGGCATCATGGCCGGCGCCGCTTAATCTTGTAGTTGTGGCTCGTGCTTGAGTGCTTTGCTTCTCTACCGCACACGAGCCCGAGCGGGCCGTCCATGTACCGCTGCTCGGCATCTGAGCTCGCCGGCCTAAAGGTCCTCTCTCTCCTTGTTGTTTTCCCCAAATCGCCGGCGGAGGTGACATAGGCATCCCCAATGGGCCTGCCGAAGATAGTACCCGGGGTTTACTAAAGGCCCACTACCCGAAGAGTAAGGAGACTCGGAAGCCCAAGATATTATTAAGGAAAGCTAGAGTTGTAATAGGAAGCATTATTTGTAATCTTGCGGGAGGAGTTAGAAACCTTCCCGGACTTTGTAACTTGTACAATACGAATCCCTCGGCTCCGCCTCCTATATAAGGGGGAGTCGAGGGACAAAGAAAGCATCGAATCATTGTTTCTCAAACCCTAGTTTTCATATTCGTCGAGTACTTTTCGGCTGAAACCTTCGAGATCTACTTGCCCTCTACATCTAACTAAACCCTAGTCTACAATCCGTAGGCATTGACAAGTTAATACCTTGTCAATTGGCGCCGTCTGTGGGATCTAGAGGCGACAAGGAGCTGATCTCGATGTCACGTTCAAAATCGTCGACTTCATCAGTAGCAAGTGATGGCGTGTAACTCACACGTTCGTTGGGAACCCCAAGAGGAAGGTATGATGCGCACAGCAGCAAGTTTTCCCTCAGAAAGAAACCAAGGTTTATCGAACCAGGAGGAGCCAAGAAGCACGTTGAAGGTTGATGGCGGCGGGATGTAGTGCGGCGCAACACCGGAGATTCCGGAGCCAACGTGGAACCCGCACAACACAACCAAAGTACTTTGCCCCAACGAAACAGAGTGAGGTTGTCAATCTCACCGGCTTGCTGTAACAAAGGGTTAACCGTATTGTGTGGAAGATGATTGTTTGCAAGAAAACAAGTAAAACAAGTATTGCGAGCAGATTTGTATTTCAAGTATAAAAGAATGGACCGGGGTCCACAGCTCACTAGAGGTGTCTCTCCCATAAGATAAAAGCATGTTGGGTGAACAAATTACAGTCGGGCAATTGAAAAATAGAGAGGGCATAACAATGCACATACATGTCATGATAAATATAGTGAGATTTAATTGGGCATTACGACAAAGTACATAGACCGCCATCCAAGCATGCATCTATGCCTAAAAAGTCCACCTTCAGGTTATCGTCCGAACCCCTTCCAGTATTAAGTTGCAAAGCAACAGACAATTGCATTAAGTATGGTGCGTAATGTAATCAACAACTACATCCTTAGACATAGCATCAATGTTTTATCCCTAGTGGCAACAAGCACATCCACAACCTTAGAACTTTCTGTCACTGTCCCAGATATCAATGGAGGCATGAACCCACTATCGAGCATAAATACTCCCTCTTGGAGTTAAGAGCAAAAACTTGGCCAGAGCCTCTACTAATAACGGAGAGCATGAAATATCATAAACAACACATAGGTAATAACTTGATAATTAACATAACATAGTATTCTCTATCCATCGGATCCCGACAAACACAACATATAGTATTACAGATAGATGATCTTGATCATGTTAGGCAGCTCACAAGATCCAACAATGAAGCACAATGAGGAGAAGACAACCATCTAGCTACTGCTATGGACCCATAGTCCAGGGGTGAACTACTCACTCATCACTCCGGAGGCGACCATGGCGGTGAAGAGTCCTCCGGGAGATGAATCCCCTCTCCGGCGAGGTGCCGGAGGAGATCTCCGTAATCCCCCGAGATGGGATTGGCGGCGGCGGCGTCTCCGGTAAGGTTTTCCGTATCGTGGCTCTCGGTACCGGGGGTTTCACGACGGAGGCTTTAAGTAGGCGGAAGGGCAACGCGGGGGGCCACACGAGGGCCCCACACCATAGGTCGGCGCGGCCAGGGCCTGGGCCGCGCCGCCCTAGTGTGGCGGCGCCTCGTGGCCCCACTTCGACTCCTCTTCGGTCTTGTGGAAGCTTCGTGGCAAAATAGGACCCTGGGCGTTGATTTCGTCCAATTCCGAGAATATTTCGTTACTAGGATTTCTGAAACCAAAAACAGCAGAAAACAAAGAATCGGCTCTTCGGCATCTTGTTAATAGGTTAGTTCCAGAAAATGCACGAATATGGCATAAAGTGTGCATAAAACATGTAGATATCATCAATAATGTGGCATGGAACATAAGAAATTATCGATACGTCGGAGACGTATCAGAAAGCAACATCATGGACAGAGGTAAACAGATCGAAACTGGTCTCGTTGATTTTATTCCTCACCCGCCCTCCCGTTTGGATGCATATGCGTATCTGGAGGAGCCCATGAAGATGACGTTTGGAAAGTTCGATTTCCGCGTCGAGAAAGAAGGAGTGTATCGTCTCGAAGTTCCGATCTCGTCGGGATTATCGGCGGTTGGTCCTGATTTCTCAAACTCAGTATCATCCATCGAGTCAAGCAACAAGGAGATTTCGTCGCCACGCTTCATCGGCAGCAATGCAAGCGAAAAACTCGCCAAGATCTTCAGCGACATGTCCTTCGAGTCATCTGCGGACTCCTATATAAGCGATGATTCAAGCGACACCGACAGCTTCGACTTCATCGACAAATCCATGTCTATTGGGAAGGTCTTCACCAATCTCTATGATGGTGTCACCAAACCAAGCAAAGTGAAAACTCCAAAATATCACCAAGTTTATGCCATTGGAGAAGCAAGTCGCGATCAAGAGGAAACATCAGAGGCTTTCGATGATTTGGGAAATCCCTATGTCGATCCCTCAGATCTAAGGAGAGGTTTGGGCACTAAATATGTCGGGCCCACACCACGTGTCAGAGTCCAACTTCTACAAGCAGCCTGGGATAGAGCTGCGAAAGCTTTAGATGGCTCGAACCAATGGAGACAACCTGCTACGATCGAAGAACTGCAAGCTTATCAATATAGACTCGCCCGAGCTGGAAGAGAGTTGAAAAACAAACAAGCTGCCTTGAACGTAAGAAGGGAAGCAGCCTTCCGCATCAAGCGAGCGACGAGCGGAATTAAGTCGACACTCAGAAACTTCGGGAGATAGTCACAGAGAAGCTCGGAGGAGAGCAAGATCTTGACTGCAAAATATACCGGAAGCTGAAAGAGAGACTCTAATCCAAAACCTCGACATGTCCTCTATGTCAATCGACACGAGGGGGAATATTATCCCAAAAACACCGGAAGCAGGATACATGGCGACACAATCTTTCATCTTAGCGTCTAGGCCACCCCCAGGAGATCCAAGGGAGGCATTATATAACATGGCAATGGCAGGAGTTGGAGCCATGGGAACGGCGTTTATATCAACACCTCCCGAAAGAACGGCAAGGCAAAATAGTCCACGACCCGCGGCAAGACAAAGAACAGCCCCGAAGGGCCAAGTGGAGCAAGGGACACGGCAGCACAAGCAAGGGTTGACAGAGCGCGACAAAGCAGAAGAGACCATCGGCAGTCCCCAGAGCTAAATGACGAGGATATGTGTGGTTTGCCATGCTTCACAAGGAGAGTTCGAAAAACTCGAGTCCCGTCGGGATTCAAATTACCTGATAACTTCAAGAAATTCGACGGCCTCCAAGATCCCGAGGACTGGCTAGTTGATTATCTCGAGACGGTAAAACTCACGAGAGGAACCAGTGGCAACAGCTATGCAAAGCATCCAGGTGCATTTGAGTGGAGCCGCACGATCTTGGATAAAGAAACTTCCTCCAGGATCTATCGACAGTTGGGAAAACTTCGAGGACGTATTCGTCAAGAACTTCCGGTCCACATGCAAGAAACCTGCGTCATTAGAGGAGTTGAGAGCGTGCCGACAAAAGCCAGATGAGCCAATGAGAAAATATATCCAAAGGTGGAACATCATTAAAAACTCGGCAGAAAATATATCTGATGAGAGAGCAATAGATGCGTTTGTCGCAGGGATCAGGCGTGGTGATTTTGTCGAGGATCTGGGAAGGACCAATCCAAAGACAGTGTAAGCATTAATGGAAATAGCAAACAGATGGGCAGATGGAGAAGATGCTGTCCACAACAAACGGCATAGGTCGCCAGAGGAAGACCGCGGTCGAAATTATCAACCAAGGCGACGATTTCCCCGATAGTACTCGAGCTATGATGCTCCAGGACAAATCTCGGCTGGTTTCCGAGCAAGCGCAGGAGGAAACAACAGAGATGATTACCAGAGAAGTAA
>NC_061508.1:33514717-33530105 GCF_022539505.1 Lolium rigidum | reverse complement strand
TGCTCCGGCCCCGCCCGCGCCGCGCCGCCCCTCCCCCGGCCGCACCCGCCCCTCCCGCCCCGCCCGCGCCGACCCTGGCCATGCTCCGGCCGCGCCGAACCCGGTCCTGCCGGCGCCGCCTGGTAACCCACAAGTATAGGGGATCGCAACAGTCTTCGAGGGAAGTAAAACCCAAATTTATTGATTCGACACAAGGGGAGGTAAAGAATACTTATAAGCCTTAACAACTGAGTTGTCAATTCAGCTGCACCTGGAAAAGCACTAGTAACAGGGGTGATGTGAAAGCAGCAGTAATATGAGAGCAGTAGTAACAGTAACACAGCAGCAGTAGCAGTAATATGAGAGCAATGGCACCAGAAAATAGTTGATACTACTTCCAATGACATATAGGACCGAGTATATGATGATGAGAGATGGACCGGGGTTCCCAGCTATCTTCACTAGTGGTAACTCTCCAATAACAAGTGTTGGGTGAACAAATTATAGTTGGGCAATTGACAGGATTGAAATAGCATTAAGACAGAACATCAAGATTATTAATCATGTAGGCATGTTTTCCATATATAGTCATACGTGCTCGCAATGAGAAACTTGCATAACATCTTTTGTCCTACCAGCCGGTGGCAGCCGGGCCTCTAGGGAATCTACTGGAAATTAAGCTACTCCTTTTAATAGAGCACCGGAGCAAAGCATTAACACTCCGTGAAAACATGTGATCCTCATATCTAAGCCTTCCCCTCTAGTTATCCCAGTTGTTGTCACTCTGGGGCCTCGGGTTCCGGACATAGACATGTGCAAACAACTTGTAGATACAATCTAAGCAATAAGTATAGAGCTTAAATCTAAGATCATGCCACTTGGGCCCTAGTGACAAGCATTAAACACAACAAGATTGCAGCAACAATAACTTCATAAACTTTATAGATAGACTAATCATAATGTAACAATCCATCGGATCCCAACAAACACAACACCGATTACAACAGATGGATCTCAATCATGTAAGGCAGCTCATGAGATCATTGTATTGAAGTACATGGGGGAGAGAGTACCAACTAGCTACGGCTAGAACCCGTAGTCCATGGGGGAACTACTCACGGAGCATGATGGAGGCGGTGGCGTCGATGGAGATGGCTTCCGGGGGCACTTCCCCGTCCCGGCGGCGTGCCGGAACAGAGATTCTGTCCCCCGAAACGGAGTTTCGCGATGGCGGCGGCGCCCCTGGAGTCTTTCTGGAGTTTCGTCAATTGGTCTCGCGTTTTAGGTCGCAGGGGCTTATATAGGCGAAGAGGCGGAGTCGGAGGGGCCACGGGGCCCCCTCCCCATAGGCTGGCGCGGCCAGGGGGCCACCCGCGCCGCCATATGGTGTGGGCCCCCTGCTGCCCGCCTCCGACTCTCCTTCGGTGTTCTGGAACCTCCCGGGGAAAATAAGATATTTGGTCTTTGTTTCGTTGAATTCCGAGAATATTGCCCGAACAGTCTTTCTGGAACCAAAAACAACAGAAAACAGGAACTGGCACTTCGGCATCTTGTTAATAGGTTAGTTCTGAAAAATGCATGAAATCATTATAAAGTGCGAGCAAAACATGTAGGTATTATCATAAAACTAGCATGGAACATCAGAAATTATAGATACGTTGGAGACGTATCACCGCCCCCGGCCCCTCCCGCGCCGCGCCGCCAATTCTCCGGTCTCTCCCGCGCCGCGCAGTGCCGCCCAGCCCCGGCCCCGCCCCACCCCGGCCTGCCCGCGCCTCACCCGGACCCGCCCGCGTCGCGCCGCCCCGTCCCGGCTCTGCCCGCGCCGCGCCGCCCCTCCGCCGGCCGCGGCCACGCCGCCCCGTACCAGGAAATAGAGCGGGGGTGTTACCGTCAGCGTACGCGTCGAACGGCCGTGGCTGTGGCATAGTTCAGAATGCGATCCAGGTTCAGGAATCAGGATGCCTCGGTTTGAACGGAGGTAGCATAGGATGTGCCAGCACAAATGCACAATAGCGCATCCGCGGCTCCGGCAGCAACCGAGCTGCTCCAACGCCGCAGTGCTTCCAGTAGCAACGAGATGCTCCTCTGCGTGCGGTGAGGTCCAGGATCTATGCGTACATGCTAGCTAATGCACATGTGTGCTGAAAAATATTGGTAGAGATCAGTGAATCCCAAATTCTTCTATGATTCGATCTAACAAATTTGTCTAGGAGTAACCCAGATGCTTTGCTGATTGAATATTATTACAAATCTGACAAATTACTACCATAATTGCATATTGAAAAATGTATAAGCAAATCCACCGAAAAAGTGCATATGTTGGAATTATAAGGTAGACATATAAGGTACGGGTCGACTAGAAATCATCGTATTTGGGGTTGTTTAAATACACAAAATATACTCATTGTGACGTCATTTTTATAGTAACAGAAAATCATTAAATACATATTGATGAACTTAGCAGGTGACAATTAAGGAGTCAATTGGATAATAGTTCAAACTAAAGATGTATTGTTTAAGGAGTTTTCAAAGTTGATATATGGAGAATTGAATTTGACGCTTTCATGATGTTGATCAATTTTGGCGCCAAACTTGAGTCGCGACAGTTTTGATCCAAAATTTATTAGTTTTTACATCTAAATTTAATAAACTTGAGACAATTTAATAGATGGAGGAAGTAATAAATACGGGTGAATCAACTTTGAGCCAAAATTTGAATAGTAATAATTCCTATTAATACTACTAAGTATATGGTCAAGGCGGGTCAGTGAACTTTGAGCCAAAATTTAAAATAGTGATATGTTTTTCAACTTAAAGCTAAAAATTAGCTTCTAAGCCTGATGAACATCGTTTGTTACCCAACAATGTATGTATATTAGACACAAGTATTGCCAACTAACATGACAAACATGTGTGGAATGAAATATGCATCAAATTAAAATTACATAGCGGTGGAAGCAACTACAAATTGGTGAAGTGAGAGCTCGCACATCATCTTAGCATTAATTATGTTAACGCGACAACCTTTCTCGATTGTGCCAAAAAAAAGAAGTGTCACCACAGATAATTAGTAGAAGCATTTGCGTAATTATTTGTCCCGGTGCAACGCACAGGCACTTTTACTAGTTCTGACCCAAAGGCTGAAAGTTACCGCACTAGCCAGCCCAAGCGCACTCCCTGCCATAAGTCTTGAAACATAAGGCCAAATGTCCAGCTTTAAATTAATAAAGCCACAACAGCAGAGTTACAAGATACCGAAAAACAGCTTACAAACATCAAGGACCAAGCAAACGAAAGATAACAAAGAACACAACTTGATCTCGATGCCATCATCTGAAGGAGAAGACAAAGCTTATGAGAAGTGTCGGGGGGATGACCCCCGGTATGCCAAAGGCATGCCAAAACCGGATGGTTTAGGCCATCAAGATACCGGTTTAATGTTTATACCGGAGCACGAAGTTAAGGATTTGGCTAAGTGAAGCTAAGCCGGTATCCCAGGAAGGGGTATACCGGAACCGGATAGAGAAGACACCGGGTTACCGGTAAGAAGTGCACTGTAGCACGTCGGCAGGACTGGTCAAAGATTCTCTCCAGAGCTAGAGGACAAAGATGAGCTAAGCAAAGTAGCTTTAAACGAAGGCCCGACGATAAAGAAGAGGATGACGCTGAAAGAAGCCGGAGGACGTCGGCCTCCCGATTAAAGAAGACCCCGGTGTCATCTATGATTAAAGTAACTTTGTAAAGTAGTTTGTCTAGTCAAAGATGCCATTAGGGTTTCTAGGGTTTCTTCCCCTGTAAGCCACCCTCTCCCCTATATAAGGAGAGGGGGTACACCCCGTACACGCATGTGAGCCCTGGTATTCAAAAACCTGTAGCTTGTTGAGATCAATGAAGAAGAAGATCTAGAGCGAGTTCTTCCTTATGTCTTTCTTCTTCTACCTCTAGCCTTGGCTAAGTTCTTGAGGAAAGCATCCGGAAGTTCGTCCCATCTAATCACAAACCCTCCCCCGAATCCTCTAGCGTCCATTCGGCCCCATCTTAAGCCATCCTATGGCATCTGTCTGTTCCCCACGATGACAGTTGGCGCCCACCGTGGGGCATGAAGTGGCGCTTGCTGGAGTTCATATTCGGGCGGGCATCCTCGAGGTCTGCGCTCGTCCAGCGCCTCTACTCCATGGACTTCATCAACGACAACGCGGGCTGCTTCGCCAACGGCGGCATCTTCCCCAAGAACGGCCGCATCATCGAGTTCGGCAACCACCGCGTCTACTTCGGCACCGTCCCTGTGCGCCAGCGCCTCTCGCCGGTGCTGGTGGCGCCAGACCCGCCAAGGTGGCTCTGTGCTGGCCGCGCTGCCGGCAGCGTCGAGGTGATGATGGCTGGCGCGATCGGTGCAGGCAAGGAGGCCGTGGATGAAGGTGCTGGCCGTGCGGCTTCGACCCGTGCGGCCAAGCCACCGCTGGAGCGCGGCGCTGGCGTTGCCGGAGCATCTTCCGCACCACCGGAAACACCACTCCAAGCGGCGATGAACGTGCTGGCAACGCCCATCGCGCAGAACATCGACCCGGTGGCAGCTCAGGCGGAGCTGGAGGCACAACGCCAAAAGCTGCTCGCGAACGGCGCCGACATCGTCCGGGCGCAGCGCGAGCTGAACCTAACCCTACGCGAGTACAACGCTGCCCATGGCTTTGCTTCTGTTAGCGCTCATGCTGCTAGGATACCGGAGAACCGGCTTAAAGCTCGCAATCTAGATCAGGATTTGCGTAAGGAAGTTCTTGCCGGCAAAAGTACCTCTGCATCTGTGAGCATCATAGAGAAACCTAAGTACAGTAGCCCGGATAAAACTATAAAAGCTGCTAAGGCTGCAGTAGAGCTATGTGAATCGCTTTCCGGAGATGCTTTGGCAAAATAGCAAGAGCGTGTCAGAGAGCTGCTAGAAACTATCGAGCAGCAGAATGCTGAGCAGCTGGCTAAGCTGAACAAGGCTGCGGCCTCAAAATCCGCGCGTTCAACAAAGAATGCCGGAAGCAAGTCCCATGGGCAGGCCTCGTCCCCCCATCCGGACAGAAGGAGAGAAAAAGAGATGAACGCGCAGCAGATGACTGTGTACGATCCGGTCCTTGCCGGAAAACAACAAGCCGGGCAACACGATGCCGGTAGAAAAAGCCAAGGGGCAGATCGAGGCTACGCCAAAGGAGGCTATGCCGGAAACAATCATGCCGGTAGATATGAAACCGGGCAAAGCAATCCAGCTGCAAGGGCAGCGTATGATGAGGAGGAGATGCCTCCACCAAGGTACCGGCAGGCAAGGGCCGCGGTACCGGAACGTTACGATGAAGCTGACTCGACAAGACTCACCGCTTACCGGAACCCATTGGGAGAGCGCGTGGGAGAAAGACACCTGCCAGAACGGGATGCGAGGCACCGTCTGGATAGAGTGTATCTGTCTGAAATGATAGAGGCAGAGGGTCCTCCGGGTCCAAAGTGCTTTGGCCCAAGGATCATGAAAGGGCAACCGCCGGTTCGCAACTTCCAGTTGCCCCGTGACACTAAAACATATGATGGCACCACTAAGCCGGAAGATTGGCTCGCGGATTACGTAACCGCGGTATACGTCGCTGGCGGCGGAGGATGTGTAGCCGGAGGAGGAAACCGGCGTTGGGCCGTGAGGATTGTGCCAACGTTTCTGGTGGGACCGGCAAGAATCTGGCTGAACAACTTGCCGGCAGGAAGCATAAACGGTTGGTTGGACTTTGAGGAAGCTTTTGTGAGTAATTCCAGCAGCACATACCGGAGGCCCAACAGGCCTCAGCAGCTCGCTTTGTGCGTGCAGCGCCCGCAGGAAACAGACCGGGATTACCTGACCCGGTGGAACTCCATTAGAAACTCTTGTGAAGGGGTGATAGAGGCGCAAGCCATAGCTTGGTTTTGCAATGGATGCCGCAGAGGTTCGCCGTTGTGGCAAAAGCTACAGCGGAACATGCCGGTAACTTTGGCGGAAATGATACGTGTGGCGGATAACTACGCGTTGGGAGACCCAATGCAACCGGCGGTACAAGCCGAGCCGGAACAATCAAACCCGTCTCAGCAGCGCCAAGAGCAATACCGGGACAACCGGAACAACAAGAGGAGGGAGGATTTCCCGGATCGAAGGTACGGTCCGCAGCAAGTTGCTGTTGTACAAGAAAACTCTGATGCCAGCGGCAGCCAGAGGCAAAAAACCGGATCGCAGCCATGGGCGGGTCCTAAGAAACAATGGGTGGAAAAGAAACCCTGGGGCCAGAAAAATAATTGGCAAGAACCCGTGAAATACACCATGGAAGCCGCCATGGATCAACCTTGCCGGTGGCACACGCCGAATCCGGCTCACCCGTCAAACCACCTGACAAAGGATTGTTCTTGGACCAAGTACTTGATGCTCAAGGGAGCAGTAAAGGATGCGCAAGCACAAGGGTGCTCAACAATGTTGCCACCATCTCAAGATATGCTGCGTCAGCAACAACTACCACCACCACCACCACTCACCGGAGCAAATGCTTTACCGGTACAGCCTCAGCCAAACAGGCAGCAGTACCAGCAAGTCAATCAGGTGGGAGAGGGCCATGGCCAACCACCTCCACCGGCACCTTTGGGCCGGAATGTTTATGAGGATCCGGATGTGTGCTGTGTCGTGTTCGTCACTGAGCCGACAGACACGCAGAGCCTACATCGCCGTTCCATGGAAGTGAACGCGGTGATGCCGGCAGTACCAAAATACATGCAGTGGTCAGATCAGGAAATCACCTGGTCGCTCAAGGATCACCCCAAGGTAATGCCTAATCCGGGTGGTTACGCTCTCGTGGTGGACCCAATCATGAAAGGGCCAACGACTCGCGTCAAGTTCAGCAAAGTGCTGATAGACAATGAGAGCAGCATAAACATAATGTACCGGCACACCATGCATACGTTGGGCATAACAGAAAACATGCTTCAGCCAACTCGTACAACGTTCCACGGAATCGTTCCGGGTTTGTCCTGCGCACCGGTTGGAAAAGCCCGGGTGGATGTCTCGTTTGGAGGACGTGACAATTGCCGGGTTGAAAACGTTGAGTTCGAGGTGGTGGACCTAGATAGTCCGTACCATGCACTGCTAGGGAGACCGGCACTGGCAGCTTTCATGGCCTCGACCCACACGGCGTATCTCAAGATGAAGATGCCGGCACCTCGTGGACCCTTAACTGTGGTGGGAAATTACAGGATTTCGCTGGAAACTGCTTCCGCCGGATCAAATCTGGCAGAATCGCTGGTGATCGCAGAGGAAAAAAGGAGGATGCAAACTGCGGTTGCGCTGGCTCAGTCTTCACAGTTGAGCTTAGCGGCAATGAGTGCAAGCTTGAGCGCACCGGCGTTCAAGCCGACAAAAGAAACAAAGGACATCGTGCTGGATCCGGCTTTCCCTGAGCGTACCGTTCGTATTGGTGCCGGCCTCAGTGAGGCATAGGAAAGCGCGCTCGTCAGCTTCCTCCGTGAGAATCGGAATATCTTTGCCTGGTCTACAGAGGACTTGGTAGGTGTTCCGAGGGAGCTGGCTGAGCACTCTTTGAATGTTCGGAAGGATGCGAAGCCGGTACGACAACCTTTACGCCGGTTTGCTGAGGATAGGAGGAAAATCATTGGAGAAGAAGTGACAAAGTTGTTGGTTGCCCGTTTCATCGTGGAAGTACTGCACACTGAGTGGCTGGCCAATCCGGTGCTGGTCGAAAAGAAGAAAGATGAGAACCTCGAAGCAAAAGCTCCAAAGGTGTGGCGCATGTGCATCGAATACACCAATCTGAACAAGGCTTGCCCAAAAGACCCTTTCCCTTTACCGCGGATCGATCAAGTGATTGATTCCACTGCCGGGTGTGAGTTGTTGTCTTTCCTGGATGCTTATTCCGGTTTCCACCAAATCCCCTTGAAAAAGGAAGATCAAATAAAAACTGCGTTCATTACCCCGCACGGGGCTTATTGCTATGTCACCATGCCTTTTGGTTTGCGCAACGCTGGTGCAACGTACCAGCGCTGTATGCAAAAATGTTTGTTTGACCAAATCGGAAAAAATGTGCAAGTATATGTGGACGATGTCGTGGTAAAAACTAAGGCAAAAGAAACCTTAATCGACGATCTCCGGCAAACATTCGATAACTTAAGAAGATTTCGGATGAAACTTAACCCGCCAAAGTGCACCTTCGGTGTCCCTGCCGGCAAACTGCTTGGCTTTCTTGTATCAAGCCGGGGCATTGAGGTCAATCCGGTAAAGATCCGGGCAATCGAAAGAATGACAATACCGCGAGATCTTAAGGATGTACAAAAGTTTACCGGAAGCTTAGCATCGCTGAGCCCAGTGGCGAAGGACGAAAAAAATCTAAGGTAGGGTGAACTTTGAATGATGCAAATACCAAATAGTCCTAAAAAATAGTAATATCTCAATACAATAAAAATAAAAAATATTTGATTGTAAGTATAACCTAAAAAAACATACCAATAATGCTAACTCAACGTCAAAGTTTTATCTTCTTATAAAATATGATGTAATTCAAATAATCAAAATGTTTGATTGTCCCTCGTTTGATGCGCAACTCGATTTTGATTATTTTTGTTGCTAGAAAATTCCTTTCAATTGTTAATGTCATCACGGGTAAATCCCATGTCATCTTAATAGAGTAATAGTGTGGTCGGAGAAAGTATTACGTGTCTTTAAAATATCTAAAAATCTTCAATTCTACAAGTATGTATAATGAATAATTCGAGCTTATCTTGTATATACTAGGGTACATTCAATGATAAATCTCTGTAATACAAGCAATATTATTCACATTGAATCTAGAATACGATTTTATATTTGGAGGTAAAAATAGTCTATGTTTTTGGTATGTAATCGATTTTGCGCAGTGTTTTTACTAAAACGCGCATAACTTTTTCATACGGAGTCCGTTTTCGATGTATGACCACTCAAAATTTTCAGAAAAAACACGTGTATCTAAGTGTATTCACCAAAAATCAAGGTAGGGCGGCTGCCCTACCTTGCCCTACTGGGAGCTCCGCCCCTGGCTGAGCCGGTTCATAAGCAGGTTGGGAGAAAAGGCCTTGCCGCTCTACGCTCTGATGAAAAAATCCGATAGGTTCGTCTGGACCCCTCAGGCAGACGCGGCGTTTAAAGAGTTAAAAACAATGCTAGCCACTGCACCAATACTGGCTTCGCCTTTGGAAAGAGAGCCCATGTTGTTGTACATAGCAGCAACTAACCGGGTTGTAAGTGTTGTTGTGGTAGTAGAAAGAGAAGAGGAAGGAAAAACTGTCCAGAGGCCGGTATACTACCTGAGCGAGGTGCTCTCCCTCTCAAAGCAAAACTACCCACACTTCCAGAAAATGACTTATGGCGTGTTCATGGCCGCCACAAAGCTCAAGCACTACTTTGAGGAGCACCCCATGAAAGTGGTGAGTGAGGCACCCATCTCCGATATCATGTGCAACAAATATGCTAGCGGTAGGATTGCAAAATGGGCGATCCAGATATCACCATACGTACCGGCGTATGAAAGAAGAGATGCCATAAAATCACAAGCTTTGGCTGATTTCTTGGTTGATTGGGCGGAAATGCAATACAAGCCGCCGGATCAAAGAATAGAATACTGGAAGATGCACTTTGACGGATCCAAACTCAAAGAGGGTCTAGGTGCCGGTGTGGTGCTAACCTCACCCAAGGGGGATCATCTCCGGTATGTTTTGCAAGTACACTTCAGGGCATCAAACAATGTCGCTGAATACAAGGCTTTGATCCATGGGCTTAAGGTCGCAAAAGAAATCGGTGCACACCGGATCATTTGCTACGGAGATTCAGATCTCGTGGTACAACAATGTTCCGGAGATTGGGACGCGAAAGATGCCAACATGGCCTCATACCGGTTTCACGTGCAAAAGATTGCCGGCTTCTTTGAAGGATGTGAGTTTCACCATGTGCCGCGTGCGGAAAATGAAGCCGCGGATGCTTTGTCCAAGCTGGGCTCATCTAGGCAAGAAATTCCTCCCGGAATAGCCTTGGCACACTTAAGAGTACCATCGATCAAACCGAGTCCGGAGTCGGAATCAATTTTTGTACCGGAATCGCATGTTGTACCAATGGATATCGATGAAGGAAACCCGGGGACTGTTCCGGCAAGCTCGGGGACTGTTCCGGTAAGCTCGGGGACTGCTGCGTCCGTGCCGGAGGAAACAATGTTGGTGGATAACATGGACATAGACGTACCGGTATTCCTGGTTCGGGAGGCACCATCATGGGTTAAACCTATTAAGGAATTCCTGATCAACGGCACCTCGCCGGTTGACGAAAGTGAGTCCAGAAGGATCCAAAGGAGGTCCAAAGCATACACCATCATCAATGGCGAGGTGTACAAAATAAGTGTTACCGGTGTCCTCCAAAGATGTGTGGAACCGGAAGAGGGAAAGGAAATGCTTGAGGAGATCCACCAAGGGGAATGTGGGCACCACGCCTCGTTGATACGTCTCCGACGTATCGATAATTTCTTATGTTCCATGCCATATTATTGATGATACCTACATGTTTTATGCACACTTTATGTCATATTCGTGCATTTTCTGGAACTAACCTATTAACAAGATGCCGAAGTGCCAGTTGCTGTTTTCTGCTTTTTTTGGTTTCAGAAATCCTAGTAACGAAATATTCTCGGAATTGGACGAAATCAAGACCCAGGGGCCTATTTCGCCACGAACCTTCCAGAAGACCGAAGAGCATACGAAGTGGGGCCACGAGGTGGCCAAACCACAAGGCGGCGCGGCCAAGGGGGGGCCCGCGTCGCCCTGTGGTGTGGGCCCCTCGTCAGCCCTCCGACTCTGCCCTTCCGCCTACTTAAAGCCTCCGTCGCGAAACCCCTGAGGCGAAAAACCACGATACGGAAAACCTTACTGAGACGCCGCCGCCGCCAATCCCATCTCGGGGGATTCTGGAGATCTCCTCCGGCACCCTGCCGGAAGGGGATTCATCTCCCGGAGGACTCTACGCCGCCATGGTCGCCTCCGGAGTGATGAGTGAGTAGTTCACCCCTGGACTATGGGTCCATAGCGGTAGCTAGATGGTTGTCTTCTCCTCATTGTGCTTCATTGTTGGATCTTGTGAGCTGCCTAACATGATCAAGATCATCTATCCGTAATACTCTATGTTGTGTTTGTCGGGATCCGATGGATAGAGAATACCATGTTATGTTAATTATCAAGTTATTGCATATGTGTTGTTTATGATCTTGCATGCTCTCCGTTATTAGTAGAGGCTCTGGCCAAGTTGATGCTAGTAACTCCAAGAGGGAGTATTTATGCTCGATAGTGGGTTCATGCCTGCATTGACACCTGGGACAGTGACATAAAGTTCTAAGGTTGTGTTGTGCTGTTGCCACTATGGATAAAACATTGATGCTATGTCCGAGGATGTAGTTATTGATTACATTACGCACCATACTTAATGCAATTGTCTGTTGCTTTGCAACTTAATACTGGAGGGGGTTCGGACGATAACTCGAAGGTGGACTTTTTAGGCATAGATGCGGTTGGATGGCGGTCTATGTACTTTGTCGTAATGCCCAATTAAATCTCACTATACTTATCATGACATGTATGTGCATTGTTATGCCCTCTCTATTTGTCAATTGCCCGACTGTAATTTGTTCACCCAACATGCTTTTATCTTATGGGAGAGACACCTCTAGTGAACTCGTGGACCCCGGTCCATTCTTTTAATACCGAAATACAAATCTGCTCGCATTACTTGTTTTACTGTTTTCTCGCAAACAATCATCTTCCACACAATTCGGTTAATCCTTTGTTACAGCAAGCCGGTGAGATTGACAACCTCACTCGTTTCGTTGGGGCAAAGTACTTTGGTTGTGTTGTGCAGGTTCCACGTTGGCGCCGGAATCTCCGGTGTTGCGCCGCACTACATCCCGCCGCCATCAACCTTCAACGTGCTTCTTGGCTCCTCCTGGTTCGATAAACCTTGGTTTCTTTCTCGAGGGAAAACTTGCTGCTGTGCGCATCATACCTTCCTCTTGGGGTTCCCAACGAACGTGTGAAATACACTCCATCAAGCATATTTTCCGGCGCCGTTGCCGGGAGATCAAGACACGCTGCAAGGGGAGTCTCCACTTCTCAATCTCTTTACTTTGTTTTTGTCTTGCTTTATTTTATTTACTACTTTGTTTGCTGCACTAAATCAAAATACAAAAAAATTAGTTACTTGTTTTACTTTACTTAATATCATGCATGTTTTTATTTCACTAGTTAAGCATAATGGAAAACAACAAAAATATGAGAGATCTTTATGAACTTCATCTTGAATTAGGACATGATGTGTTTGAAGAGAGAATTAAAAAACCCATGGAACTTTATATGCATGCTAATGGGAATGTTATTACTATGGATGCTTTGAACACCATTGTTGCTAATGCTATGGAAAATTCTAAGCTTGGGGAAGCTGGCTCGATGAGCATGATCTTTTTAGTCCCCCAAGCATTGAGGAGAAAATTTTCTTTTATGATTACAATATGTCTCCTATATATGATGATAGCCACTTTGTTGAATTTGCTCCCACTACAACTAATAAAATTGATTATGCTTACGTGGAGAGTAATAATTTTATGCATGAGACTCATGATAATAATGCTTTATGTGATAGTTACATTGTTGAGTTTGCTCATGATGCTACTGAAAATTATTATGAGAGAGGAAAATATGGTTGTAGAAATTCTCATGTTACTAAAACACCTCTCTATGTGCTGAAATTTTTGAAGCTACACTTGTTTTATCTTCCTATGCTTGTTACTTTGCTCTTCATGAACTTGTTTATTTACAAGATTCCTATGCATAGGAAGCATGTTAGACTTAAATTTGTTTTGAATTTGCCTCTTGATGCTCTCTTTTGCTTCAAATACTATTTCTTGCGAGTGCATCATTAAAACTCGCTGAGCCCATCTTAACGGCTATAAAGAAAGAACTTCTTGGGAGATAACCCATGTGTTATTTTGCTACAGTACTTTGTTTTATATTTGTGTCTTGGAAGTTGTTTACTACTGTAGCAACCTCTCCTTATCTTAGTTTTGAGTTTTGTTGTGCCAAGTAAAGTCTTTGATAGTAAATTAAGTACTAGATTTGGATTACTGCGCAGTTCCAGATTTCTTTGCTGTCACGAATCTGGGTCTACCTCCCTGTAGGTAGATCAGAAAATTAATCCAATTTACGTGCATGATCCTCAGATATGTACGCAACTTTCATTCAATTTGAGCATTTTCATTTGAGCAAGTCTTGTGGCCTAATAAAATCCATCTTTACGAACTGTTCTGTTTTGACAGATTCTGTCTTTTATTTCGCATTGCCTCTTTTGCTATGTTGGATGAATTTATTTGATCCATTGATGTCCACTAGCTTTATGCAATGTCCAGAAGTGTTAAGAATGATTGTGTCACCTCTGAACATGTTAATTTTTATTATGCACTAGCCCTCTAATGAGTTGTTTCGAGTTTGGTGTGAAGGAAGTTTTCAAGGATCAAGAGAGGAGTATGATGCAATATGATCAAGGAGAGTGAAAGCTCTAAGCTTGGGGATGCCCCGGTGGTTCACCCCTGCATATTCTAAGAATACTCAAGCTGTCTAAGCTTGGGGATGCCCAAGGCATCCCCTTCTTCATCGACAACATTATCGGGTTCCTCCCCCGAAACTATATTTTTATTCCGTCACATCTTATGCACTTTGCTTGGAGCGTCGGTTTGTTTTTGTTTTTTGTTTTGTTTGAATAAAATGGATCCTAGCATTCACTTTATGGGAGAGAGACACGCTCCGCTGTAGCATATGGACAAGTATGTCCTTAGGCTCTACTCATAGTATTCATGGCGAAGTTTCTTCTTCGTTAAATTGTTATATGGTTGGAATTGGAAAATGCTACATGTAGTAATTCTAAAATGTCTCGGATAATTTGATACTTGGCAATTGTTGTGCTCATGTTTAAGCTCTTGCATCATATAGTTTGCACCCATTAATGAAGGAATACTTAGAGCTTGCTAATTTGGTTTGCATATTTGGTTTCTCTAGAGTCTAGATAACATCTAGTTTTGAGTTTTGAACAACAAGGAAGACGGTGTGGAGTCTTATAATGTTTACAATATGTCTTTTATGTGAGTTTTGCTGCACCGTTCATCCTTGTGTTTGTTTCAAATAACCTTGCTAGCCTAAACCTTGTATCGAGAGGGAATACTTCTCATGCATCCAAAATCCTTGAGCCAACCACTATGCCATTTGTGTCCACCATACCTACCTACTACATGGTATTTCTCCGCCATTCCAAAGTAAATTGCTTGAGTGCTACCTTTAAAATTCCATCATTCACCTTTGCAATATATAGCTCATGGGACAAATAGCTTAAAAACTATTGTGGTATTGAATATGTACTTATGCACTTTATCTCTTATTAAGTTGCTTGTTGTGCGATAACCATGTTTCGGGGACGCCATCAACTATTCTTTGTTGAATATCATGTGAGTTGCTATGCATGTCCGTCTTGTCCGAAGTAAGAGAGATCTACCACCTTTATGGTTGGAGCATGCATATTGTTAGAGAAGAACATTGGGCCGCTAACTAAAGCCATGATTCATGGTGGAAGTTTCAGTTTTGGACATATATCCTCAATCTCATATGAGAATAATAATTGTTGCCACATGCTTATGCATTAAAGAGGAGTCCATTATCTCGTTGTCCATGTTGTCCCGGTATGGATGTCTAAGTTGAGAATAATCAAAAGCGAGAAATCCAAAATGCGAGCTTTCTCCTTAGACTTTTGTACGAGCGGCATGGAGGTACCCCATTGTGACACTTGGTTAAAACATGTGCATTGCAAAGATCCGGTAGTCCAAGCTAATTAGGACAAGGTGCGGGCACTATTAGTATACTATGCATGAGGCTTGCAACTTGTAAGATATAACTTTCATAACTCATATGCTTTATTACTACCGTTGACAAAATTGTTTCATGTTTTCAAAATAAAAGCTCTAGCACAAATATAGCAATCGATGCTTTCCTATTTGAAGGACCATTCTCTTTACTTTTATGTTGGGTCAGTTCACCTATCTCTCTCCACCTCAAGAAGCAAACACTTGTGTGAACTGTGCATTGATTCTTACATACTTGCATATTGAACTTGTTATATTACTCTATGTTGACAATTATCCATGAGATATACATGTTACAAGTTAAAAGCAACCGCTGAAACTTAATCTTCCTTTGTGTTGCTTCAATACCTTTACTTTGATTTATTGCTTTATGAGTTAACTCTTATGCAAGACTTATTGATACTTGTCTTGAAAGTAATATTCATGAAAAGTCTTCGCTTTAT